>NC_068939.1:167629674-167674881 GCF_016801865.2 Culex pipiens pallens
TAACTTACGTGAAATTGTCCGAGGATTCCGAATATGACAAAATTAAGACCAAAAAGTGAAGCTATGGCGGCCTCCAGGGCAAAAACTATTGTAGTAAAATGTTTGTTATAGAGAAATCAAAAAACTATGAGAAAAACTGCGATTGGCCAAAAAGTTAACACCGTTGGCTTATAGTCCATAAAATTACCTATCTTTTGACCTATGGGAGTATGGGTGTTGGAGGCTGTTGCCAAAAGTTATTAAGGTTTTAAAAAAATCCATTTATAACAGTAATTTGCAAAAGCTATGAGAAAAAGTCAAACCAATCCTGGATGTCTATAGCACATTTTGAAGGGTTTCAAAAGACCATTCGAATGCATCTAAGAGAGTTGGAATTGATGAAGTTTTACGGAAATGCGAGCAATTTTAAGATTTTTCATGTGTTTTGGACCTCAAACTTCAATGCCCGTTTTAACCCACTTCCCTTTGTCGTAGAGGGCTCATATTTGGCATGAGTTCATCTCATGTATAGACAAACAAACCCTGAAAGTTTCATCCAAATCGGAGCACCTCGATACGACCTGTTTCACATCGGTGAAAAACTCGCTCTTAAAAATCACCAATTTTTTTACCGTGTATCATTTTTTCAGTGTTTTCCTTATCCATACCTACAACTTTGCCCAAGACCCCAAATCGATCAAAAAGTTCCTTCAAAAGATACAGATTTTTGAATTTTCATACATCATTTTGTATGGACAGCTGCCAAACTTGTATGGAAAATTATATGGACAAACTAATGATGCAAAATGGCTTCTTTGGTCATTCTGAAGGCACCAACAATGTTCCATCCGGATTTAAAAATACAAAAATTAAAATTATATAAAAAATACCGATTTCGTAGAGAATTGCTTTGCTTACACAGTAAAAAAAGTTGAATTGTTGAATGTGCTTACACAGCAAAAAAAAAGTTGAATTTTTGAATGTTGAACATCTGGTAGATTGAATATTAGCTCTTTTTTGAGTTATATTACCTAAAAATGTGTAGAAAGGTGAACCTGATGAAAATTCATAATTATCTGTTGTAATATTACACATTTTTTTTTGGCACAAAATGTGTCACCATTTCCTGATGAATACTACCATCATTTTTTCTGTGTATACACCAAAAAAATCGCCAATAATAATTAAAACATTTAGTTGTTGCAATAGTAAAATTATTTTGTCAACATTGAAAATTCAATAGCTAATTGCTGAATAATTTTTGATTCGAATGCAACAGAAATCGTGCTGATTCGCTTTGAGGGAAAGAAGATCGAAGCGTTTGACGGATGACGCAGCATTCCAGGGCCTGCGGCCGGGGTTTTTTGGAATGGCACCCCAGTACCTTCGAGTAAGACGTAGTCTTACGTCAAACAATAAATTTAAATTATCATGTTTTGTACTGGCTGCCAAGAGTGACAAATTCTCAAAAAAAATTGTTAAATCATAAAAAAATAATGGCATTGGTCTCGCTTTAAAAGAAATTTTATAATTGTTCAAAAATACGTTAGATCAAGGATCAATCAATTCAAATTTCAGTTGAAAACTGAAGTCTGAATGAAATTTATCGTTTTGGTATGAAACTACCATCCTTCGTACTGTTGATTCCAAAAATAAACTTTGCAGATATTTTTTTCTAAAACAACGTAGTCCTACGCCAATCACAGCTTCTCTCCCATTCTCTCTTTCTCTCAAAACTTCCCTCTCCGGTTGCCTTCTTGTTTACATCACCAGGATACCGCGTGGGGGGCAGTTCATTTTCCCCGACGCGCGGCAGCATCCTTTACTCTCGTGCTTTCGCTGCTCTCCTTCTCTCTCTCTCTCGATTTTCCGCTGGAAAAGCCAAGTGGGTGGCACGTGCGGGGGTGATGTTTGAAACTGCCCAGCATCCTGCTCCGGATCAGAAGTTCCACAAAACCAGTTCGTCGTGGTCCTCGGAGCGTTTCGGACGTGTTTTTCGGGCTTCATCCTGGGGGAGAGAGAAAAAAAAAACGGGGAAAAGTTCTACCACTAATTAGTGAGGAGAAGTTTTTTGTGGCAAACGAAAAAAAGTGTAAAATTCGCGTCGCGTCGTGTTTTCGTGAATATTTGTCACGTGTAGGTGTATTTGGGGGTGCCGAGAAAAGCTCAAGTGTTTGCGTGTGGAGAGGTTTACTTCCGCTTGTCTGTGGAGCAGGTTGGGTTGAGTGTGTGAAGAGAGGGTTGTCTCGGAGTGTTGTGTGTACAGGACGACACTTGTGCCAGCTGTTGCGAGTTTTTCCGCTCACTTTTTTGTGTGTGTGTCTCCCCCTGGCCCAACCAGGAAATTGGTTTATGGGAAAAGGATAAATCGTGAAAAAGCAACAGCACAAATTGTGTACACGTGGAGCCATCGCTCAAGTTATACGGAAGTTGGGCAAAGCTGGCGATTTGTAACGGGGAAAAAGGGAAGAATCAAACTAAGCTCGGGCGAAAAGTGTAACTGAATGTCCCAGACGAGGGGGTACAATTGCTTCGTTGAAACTTGAGGATTCCGTTGGTGGTACAGAGTTGGGTTCGAGATAAGAAGCAAACATCCCGGATCAGAAGCAGCAGCACCAGTAGACGCGCAAATTGGAAGTAAGTGGAACGTGGTTTGGTGGTAATTCAATTCTCGTCCTACTTTGGGTTTCCGTAACTGTTCTATACATGGATTAGGGTGGTTGATTTCGATTCCTTCAAAATTTGGCATTTTTTTGCGATTCGTCCCGATTTTCTGAAGGGCTTATTTTTATGGCTCACTTTTGTTCATTAAAGCACTTTTTGTAGTTCCTTAATTTTTAGTATTGAAACAGAATGAAAAGTTTTTCTATTGCACTCTCATCTTGACGGAGCATTGAAAGCTGGTGCCAAGTTTACAGCAATCCAAAATCTGGTGTATTGACGTCACACATGGACGTCGAAACTGGAAATTCGTTTGTTTCACTTAAAAATCATATCCAAATGTGTTTGACAAGTTTAAAAAAAATATGGAATTAGTTCCAAAACCCAATTTTTTCAGCACTTGTAGTTCACAACGTCATGATTCGAATTCTGGGACGCTTCAAAACCCGGACACCTCATCTTGTTTTATCAATTGTTTGGATATAAGTTCGCATTATGAAAGTCAAAACTGTGTTATTTGATAAATTTGATAAAACATCAACTTTCATTTCAAGTTTGTTTGAATGCTGTTGTTAATACCAAAACAATTGTATAAAATAAAATTATATCTTTACCAAAAATGTCAAACATTTCACTGAAATATTTCATTGGAATACGATGCACCGGAAAGGCAAAAAAAAAAATCGATTGTTTTGATGTTAACAATGTTTCTAAAAATATATATTATTTATTTTTGCGTATAATTTAGATTTTGAAAAACTGTTTCTTTTTAAAATACTTTTTTACCTTAATTTTACTAAAAGATATTTTTTTAATGCTAACAAAATGCATTATTTAAGTTTAATCCCATTCAACAAATAAATGAGTAATTGTGTGTGATTTAAATCAATCAACTAGAAAATTTGAAAAAAAAACAAAAATAATCACATGATATCCTGGAAAGGCTACGTTACATGTAACGAAATAAATTGGAATCAAAATTGTGTTTTTTTTTTGTTGAAAACTTATGATTACAAAACAAATTAACTGAATATATATAAAAAGAAAGATGAGTGTTCACACCTGTAACAGTTTTTTGTTTATAAAAAACGCTAATACTGTCCACCACGAAAAAGTAAACAGAATAAAATATAAACGATGAGTAGTGATCAGTTTTATTCCCTCCCTTTCCATTTTCCAAAAAAAAAAAAAAAAATAGTGTGCAAAAATAAATTACCATGAATTTATTTTTTCGAGCTATTAACAACATTTAAATAATAGCATAACAATTTGTATACATTTTGTGATCTTTTTTGCTAGAACGCCTTATCCAGCATCGATTAAAAAAAATAAGGATCCTTAAAAAAAATTAAAAATTTAAATGGAGTCTGACCCAGATTGATATTTTTTAAAGGTTTTATTTGCATAGGAAATCAATGGTAGATAGGACCATCTGAAAAAGTTCTCTAGGATTATCGAAAAATTTCAATCATGATGAATATTTCCGATACCGTCAAGAAAGGTGAGATTTAGTCAAAGTGATTTTTAATTATTTTACCAAATCTCATCCCGAACAGACGGTAATAACTTAATTCATGCCATTTCAATAACAAATACTGTTAAAATAACAGAAATTGTTATGGATTCTTCTTGAAAAAACATTTTTGCATAAGAGTTGAATAACAGTTATCATAACAAAATTTGTTATTGGTATGATATTGACTAAAGGCCAAAACAACAATTGGCATGATCGGATTAGTTGTTATCTGTTATTACAATAACGATCCAATAACAAAAAAATCATAACGACGAATAACAAATCTTGTTATAAATAACATAAAATGTTATTGGACTAGTATTTTCAAATATCAAAAAATGTTAATCTCAAGTTATTTCCGTCTGCTCGGGATGTTCTTTTTAACAAAACTTAATTCTGTTTAAAGTGCTGTGCAGGAAACATCTTAAAAAACATTTTTGAACCTGACTTAACATGAGGAAAGTGTCTGGCCAAAAATGAGCAAACATCAGCCTTTTAATATATTTTCAATCAAAGCGAGCGAGGTGACAAGATATCAAATTGTAGCTTTCCGGGAAACAAGAATTTTTATTTTAGTCCTCGAATAAACAAAAAAAATTAGATTTTTGCAATCAAATGTACTTGTTTTTCTCAATGATTTTTTTTTATTCTTACACCCAAAACTGGCAGCGCTAGTCCGAGAGAATGATGGTCTCGAGTCGAGAGAATAGTGGTACCATTCACGGACGCAGAGAACAAAGCTCGAGATGGGCGATAGAACTATTCTCTCGAGGTTCATTTGCAAAAAAAGTTCATCCGTCAAACAAAAAACCAAAAGTGTCGACAACGGGAATCGAACCAGAGACCTTTGACAAACCAATCCAATGACTTAGCTGCCTCGGCCACCACAGCTTGGTGACCATGGAGAAGTCAGAAGTCGATGTATGACACTTGTTGGAGATTTATTGATTCAACTAACGAATGAACTCATTTGTTATGATGGTGTGAGTTGGTACCATTATTCTATCGATTTTGGCACTGATCCCTCAATAAATTTTGAGAGAACGATTATCTCGACTGTGAATTTTGGGTGTAGCAGTAATTTTTCAAAGGGTTCTTTTTTCGAGAAAAGAAGCAGAATTAGGATTGGGGCCAAAAATATGAAATAAACTTTGGAATGGCCTAACTGTTGTTCTAAGTTTTTATCAACAAAAACTTATTTAAAAATATTAAAATATTGTTAAAAATATAACTCAAAAAGCTGTCCCAATTTCGACTAATGTGTCTTATGGTTAGCTTGAAAATAATACTTGTAACACCATATTCTTGATTTACACAACGAAATTAGGGTGTTTAAATCGAGAATCGTTTAAAAAAAGAATTTCCATGACTTAAATTGAGAATATGACTTAAATTAAGAATATTTGGGATTTCGTAACTTTTCGGAAAATTTTCAAAATGTATCAATTGTATTTTGTTAAGAAATGTTATTAAAACATTTTATCATGGTTTTGGAACACCTGGGATGTTCTAGTCCATCCGAAACTTCCGCAAATGTTGTAACCAAAGAAACAAGTAGAAAATTCAAGATTTTGACAACAGATCCTATCCAGACTGCTTCAGTGAGTGTGGTAGGCTACAAATCATTATTGTAACAACGTATTGGGATGATCTGGGTCATCCAAGAACTTCCTGGAGTTAAGATCTGTGGGTCTACCGCCGTAACAAGCAAGAGGTCGACGGTTATTGACCCCGGAACATATCCACATAGCTTCAGTGAGTATGGTAGACTAGTTTGCTGATGTGTTGAGATGTTCTGGGACATCCAAGGATTCCCTGGAGTTAAGATCTGTGGGTCTACCGCCGTAACAAGCAAGAGGTCGACGATTTTTGACCCCGGAACATATCCGCATAGCTTCAGTGAGTATGGTAGACTACTTTGCTGATGTGTTTGGATGTTCAGAGACATCCAAGGACTCTCTGGAGTTAAGATCTGTGGGTCTACCGCCGTAACAAGCTAGAGGTCGACGGTTTTTGACCCCGGAACATATCCGCACAGCTTCAGTGAGTATGGTACACTAGTTTGCTGATGTGTTGGGATGTTATGGACATCCAAGGACTCCCTGGAGTTAAGATCTGTGGGTCTACCACCGTAACAAGCAAGAGGTCGACGGATTTTGACCCCAGAACATATCCGCATAGCTTCAGTGAGTATGGTAGACTACTTTGCTGATGTGTAGGGATGTCCTGGGTCATCCAAGGACTCCCTGGAGTTAAGATCCGTGGGTCTACCGCTGCAACAAGCAAGAGGTCGACGTGTTTGACCTTGGGAAATATCCGCAGAGCTTCAGTGAGTTTGATAGACTTCTTTGCTGTTATGTGAACATCTCGTTCCAGAAAGTTCTTGTTACACCCTCGTGTTATAACTCAATGGAGTTCTTGGAAGACCCAAGACAGTCCAAAACATAAGCAAAGTAGTCAACCATACTCACTAAAGTTATGCGGGTTTGTCCCAAGGTCAAAAACTGTCGACCTCTAGCTTGTTACGGTGGTAGACCCATAGATCTTAACTCCAGGGAGTCCTTGCATGTCCCAGAATATCCCAACACATTATCAAACTAGTCTGCAATACTCACTGAAGCTATGCGGATATATTCCGGGGTCAAAAATCGTCGACTTCTTGCTTGTTACGGCGGTAGATTCACAGATCTTAACTCCAGGGAGTCCTTGGATGTCCCAGAACATCCCAACACATCAGCAAACTAGTCTCCCATACTCACTGAAGCTATGCGGATATGTTCCGGGGTCAAAAATCGTCGACCTCTGACTTGTTACGGTGGTAGACCCACAGATTTTAACTTCAGGGAGTCCTTGGATGTCCCAGAACATCCAAACACATCAGCAAACTAGTCTACCATACTCACTGAAGCTATGCGGATATGTTCTGGGGTCAAAAATCGTCGACCTCTTGCTTGTTACGGCGGTAGACCCACAGATCTTAACTCCAGAGAGTTCTTGGATATCCCAGAATATCCCAACACATCAGCAAAGTAGTCTACCATACTCACTGAAGCTATGCGGATATATTCCGGGGTCAAAAACCATCGACCTCTAGCTTGTTACGGCGGTAGACCCACAGATCTTAACTCCAGGGAGTCCTTGGATGTCCCAGAACATCCCAACACATCAGCAAACTAGTCTACCATACTCACTGAAGCTATGCGGATATGTTCTGGGGTCAAAAATCTTCGACCTCTTGCTTGTTACGGCGGTAGACCCACAGATCTTAACTCCAGGAAGTTCTTGGATGTCCCAGAACATCCCAACATATCAGCAAAGTAGTCTACCATACTCACTGAAGCTATGCGGATATATTCCGGGGTCAAAAATCGTCGACTTCTTGCTTGTTACGGCGGTAGATTCACAGATCTTAACTCTAGGAAGTCTTTGGATGACCCAGGACATCCAAACACATCCCAACACCCCAGCAAAGTAGTCTACCATACTCACTGAAGCTATGCGGATATGTTCCGGGGTCAAAAATCGTCGACCTCTTGCTTGTTACGGCGGTAGACCCACAGATCTTAACTCCAGGGAGTTCTTGGATGACCCAGATCATCCCAATAAGTTGTTACAATAATGATCTGTAGCCTACCACACTCACTGAAGCAGTCTGGGTAGGATCCGTTGTCAAAATCTTGAAGTTTCTACTTGTTTCTTTGGTAAGCCTGTTGCACAACATTTGCGGAAGTTTCGGATGGACTAGAACATCCCAGGTGTTCCAAAACCATGATAAAATGTTTTTATAACATTTTTTAACAAAATACAATTGATACATTTTGAAAATACTCCTAAAAGTTACGAAATCCCCAATATTCTTAATTTAAGTCATATTCTCAATTTAAGTCATGGACATTCTATTTTTAAGTCATGACTTAAAAAAAGTTGCGTAAATCGAGAATCGTTTAAAAAAAGGTGACTTAAAAAAAGAATATGGTGTAGTTCTAAAGGCAATTATATAATATAAAATAACTTCTAGTAACTTTGTATCAATAGAGATTATGTATGGGACAGCTGGTGGCTCGCTTTCAATTCAAAGGCGACCTCAAATCTCGTTATGTTGTCAATTCCAGTGCCAAGTGGGTGATGTTGGGTTAAGGTACCACGCTCTGGCACTTGACATGTTGAGTGATTGGACTTGTGATTAGAAATGTATCAATTCCAGACGTGTTTGGTTGGCTTGCAGTACTCTTGCGACATTGTGGCATTTGCTTTTCATATTACTTGTAAATTATGCATGATTGTAACACAAATTTGATTTATGTTAGTCGCTCGAATAAAAATGACCCAAATTCCACTGTTTGGTATCGCTCGGAAATGTAACCGATCAATACGTCATCTGGATAAATTAAATATTCCAGAGACAGCAGCACAGAGCAGTGTCTGCGAAAACGAAAGGATAGCCCCCGCTGCTGTCACTTCCCAGTTCGGGCCACATTCCGCCAGAATGTTATAAATCTTGCCCAATTACACAAAACCGTCGCCATCCATCTTGTCATGTCGGACACCGAAAAAAAAAAAAACATTCCAGACATTTTTTGTTTATCAATAAAATAACATGACATTTGCATTAAGTAAAATTGTGTCTTGACAAGACTTCAACTATTTTTCACCGTGCAGCAAAACAGTTGCCTTTTCCCATCTTAGATCAACCGGCTCGTTGTCCCGCGACCGCAAACCGCGTTTCTCGGGAAAAGTCAAAAGTTCGCTGAGGTTTCGTTCGAGGAAAAGTTGTTGTTGTAGTTGTTGTTTTACTTGGGCGAAGCAAACATCGGAAGGCAGCACAGCGTGCAGAAGAATTCTTCCAACACTTTTTTTTGCTGTTGTTGTTGTTGAATAAACCAAACTCGCTCGCCAAAGTGTCCGAAGGATCTCGCTGTCACCATGATGTGATTTATGGCTCATCAATAATTCCGAGTGGCGCTTATGTTTCCCTCGGGGACCAGTCTGGGTGCGCGGAGGAGGGAAGTGTGATTGGTTTACGAGCAGATAACCTGGCACCGGATGGCCAGACTGTGTGTTCTTGACTTGGGAAGTTTTTTTTTATGTTTTAGCAAACACATTTTTCAAGAACCTTACCGACTTTATTCCAAAATAGAGTTTTAGAGGGAAATCAATGTAAATTTTTGCATTTTTTTTTGAAATTTTCTAAACAATAAAAAATAATGATAGAAAATCATCGAAACTATTTTGAGAAATAGAAAAACTGAAATTTTTCAGTTAACGGTGCACATCAACCAGAGATTTTGCACCCAGATTTTTGTTACAGACTGTTTGCTATCTACAAAACTAAGGGAACTATTTATATAATTTTCTATTCATCCCCTAAGTTTCTATTTTCATAAAGATTTATAGCGAAATTTGTCAATTTTTATAGTCAAATTATTTTAGGATTGGGTTCGTGAGTTAAACAATTCTAGAATAAGAAGACAACAACTTCCTTGGTTGCTGTGTGCCCTTAAAATTAAACATTAAGTGGTTAAGTCGTGAAAACAGTGCAATTTATCAAAAAAATATTGAGTACTTTCCGATTGTAAATTTAAATTTCTGTAGTTTTTTTTAAAAAAGTCCAATAAACCAAATTTTTAGTTTTTGCTTTTTGGGTTTTTTTAATGCACCCGACTCAAGGCGATTGAAAAAACACCCAAAAAGCAAAAACTGGAAATTTAGTTTATTGGACCTTTTTAAAAAAAATTAAGATTTTATTTTAAAACTGACGTCAAACAATTTTTGTCATATATGGCTCAAAATAAGCGGTTTTTGTAAAAAATTGTAAAATATTGTAAAAAATTGAAAAATGTTGACGACTTTTGAAAAAAAAATTCTATGTTTACGAATTGAAAAACATAGAGTTACCAGATTTTCACTTATGGGCCATTCAAGGTCAACTTTTGGACGCGACTCTCACGGATTCTGATCAAACTTCGAGGGAACGTTTATCTATCGATAGATAACAGAAATCTCAAGTTTGGTGCTGATTGGTCCATCCCTCTGTTTTTGGCACCGCCCTCTTCTTTGACGATTTTCTAAACATCTTTTTTTCTTTTAATCATAACTATTTGAGCAAAATACTTTCTTCAGGATACATTTTATAAAAAATTACCAAAGGATTTCGATAAAAATGACATTTTAATCCTCAAATGCCTAATAATATTATATTTTTACTTTTTAAGTTTTGAAATTCAGTTTTGACCAATTCCTTATATTTCATTTTCTTTTATTTTATATTCATCGTGTTCCCCGGACAATTTTAAATAAAAATCAATGTTTACTTAAAATAAATTAAAACTCAACCTAAGAAAAGTCTTTTGCTCAAATAGTTGTAAAGTTATGATTAAAAGAAAAAAAGTTTTATAGAAAATCGTCAAAAAAGAGGGCGATGCCAAAAATAGAGGGATGGTCGAATCAGCACCAAACTTGTGATTTCTTTTAACTATCGATAAATGAACGTTTCCTCCAAGTTTGGTCCAATTTGGTGAATCATAGAGATAAAGAAATAAGCAAGCAAGCAATGGAATCAAAATTTCAATGTAAAATGCATTGTACAATAAATGAACAAATGGCAGTTATTTTTCAATCATTAGTTAAAAAAAAACTTGTTCAGAAAAAAAAACTTTTTGCGGAACTGTTAGAAGGTGATGTGTGGGAATTTCTGAAGAAATCTGTTATTTTTGAGCCTTTGATTCCTGGGAGACTTGGTCGAGTCTCCCAGGAATTTTGGCTACCCGAGCAGACGGAAATTACTTGGGAATAACATTTTTTGATATTTGAAAATACTAGGCCAACAACATTTTATGTTATTTATAACAGTATTTGTTATTCGTCGTTATGATTTTTTCTTATTGTATTCCCGAGCAGACGGAAATAACTTGGGAATAACATTTTTTGATAATTTATAATATTAGGCCAATAACATTTTAAAATATTTATAACTAGTTTTGTTATTCCCCGTTATGATTTTGTTGTTATTGGATTGTTATTTTAATAATCGACTAATAAAATTTTAAGTTATTCTTCGAACAAATCTATGTCATTATTTTTTGTTATTTAAACAACTAATCCGATCATTCCAATAACAGTTGGAGGTATTATTCCATAACAAAAAATGTTATTCCCGGCCCGACCGTAATAACAAAATTCGTGCCATTTCAATAACAAATACTGTTAAAATAACAGAAAGTGTTATGGAATCCTCTTGAAAAATCCATTTTTGCATACCCGAGCAGACGGAAATAACTTGGGAAGGTCAGTTTTTGATATTGTGAGAAGATCGAAATATGTTATTGGGATGATCGGATTAGTTGTTAAAATAACAAAAATCAATAACAAAGATTTGTTCGAAGAATAACTTAAACTGTTATTATGTTGTTATTGCAATAACAAACCAATAACACAGAAGGAATCATGAAGGAATAACAAGATTTGTTATTTTGTGAGGAGAGGTGGAGCAGCATAATAACAAAAAAATGTTATTGAACTGGTATGTCTACATAACTAAAAAAAATATTGTTTTGGTTTATTTGTAATTTGCAAATAAACCTGCAGTTGCCATAACTCCTCTGTACTAGTCAGGGCTGCAGAGTCGGGTACCTCCAAGCGACTTTGAATCCATACTTTGAAGACAACTCCGACTCTGGATGCAGGATATGACGTCAACGACGACTTCAGCTCTCCAAAAATACCCGACTTCACAGATTCCGACTCCAAGTAAAAGTTGCTGAAAATTAGATGAATCCGATGCAGTCTCCGAGGTCTCACTCCAGCTCGAATTTCAACGTCAGCTCCGACTTCCTGGCTCTGTGAAAATAATAACAGTTTTTGTTATTCACACTTCAAAAATTCTCAATAAATAAATCAATTCCGTTAGGGAATAAAACAAAATTTTAAAAAAAGGACTCTCAAAAGTTAACTTATCGGATTAATTTTAGCTTGAAACCCCTTTTCATGGTGAAATAAATGACCCCGATGAAATTCGTCAAAATTATTTCATAGTTCTAGCCAATTTTAGTAAAATCCCTTAGGGGGTATATCAAATAATTAAAAAAATCTACTTTCAAAATTTCAACTTTTTAGAATAATGACCCCGACGAAATTGGTCAAAATTATCCCATAGTTCTAGCCAATTTTAGCAAAGTCCCTTAGGGGGTGTATCAAATAATTAAAAAAATCAACTTTGAAAATTTCAACTTTTCAGAATAATTTTAGCTTCAGGACCCCATTTCATGACCAAAATAATGATCCCGACGAAATTGGTCAAAATTATTCCATAGTTCTTGCCAATTTTAACAAAGTCCTTTAAGGGGTATATCAAATAATTAAAAAATCAACTTTCAAAACTTCAACTTTTTAGAATAATTTTAACTTAAGGACTCAATTTCATGGCCAAAATAATAACCCTGACGAAATTGGTCAAAATTATCCCATAGTTTTAACCATTTTAAACAAAGTCCTTTAGGGGGTATATCAAATAATTAAAAAAATCAACTTTCAAAACTTCAACTTTTTAGAATAATTTTAACTTAAGGACCCCATTTCATGGCCAAAATAATAACCCTGACGAAATTGGTTAAAATTATCCCATAGTTCTAGCCAATTTAAGCAAAGTCCCTTAGGGGGTATATCAAATAATTTAAAAAATCAACTTTCAAAATTTCAACTTTTCAGAATAATTTTTGGCTTCAGGACCCCATTTCATGACCAAAATAATGATCCCGACGAAATTGGTCAAAATTATTCCATAGTTCTAGCCAATTTTAACAAAGTCCCTTAAGGGGTATATCAAATAATTAAAAAAATCAACTTTCAAAACTTCAACTTTTTAGAATAATTTTAACTTAAGGACCCCATTTCATGGCCAAAATAATAACCCTGACGAAATTGGTCAAAATTATCCCATAGTTCTAGCCAATTTTAGCAAAGTCCCTTAGGGGGTATATCAAATAATTAAAAAAATCAAATTTCAAAATTTCAACTTTTCAGAATAATTTTAGCTTAAGGACCCCATTTCATGGCCAAAATAATTACCCCGACGAAATTGGTCAAAATTATCCCAAAGATCTAAACATATTTAACAAAAGAAAAAATAATAACAGATTGTGTTATGGACACTTAGAAACTTTTCCATTTGTGCGATTTATGGTTATTTTTATTATTTCTAAGTCAGTATACCGAACGAATAACAAATTTTGTTATTAGGAGAGTTTTTGAAATGTATAACATTTCCTCTTATTAGCGTGTTATTAAACATTTTCAATATAATATCACTTCAATACCAAATTTTGTTATTTTATCAGAAACTGTTATTATTTTTTCTTCTTGAAGTTGAACTTCAGGATAAAATAATAACACTTTTTGTTATTTTAACAGGATTTGTTATTGAAATATTATTAATTTTGTTATTACCATCTACCCGGGTAAGAGTTTAATTACAGTTTATGTTATGATAACAATATTTGTTATTGAACTGCTGTAGGTTGAAAGCCAAAAAAACTTCAAATAACATTTTTTGTTTTGGAAGTTGGAGGTATTAACTGTTATTGGGATGATCGGATTTGTTGTTAAAATAACAAAAAAAAAATATCGAAGATTTGGTCGAAGAATAACTAAATATGTTACTAGTCTGTTATTACAATAACAACCCGGGCAGACGGTAATAACAAAATTCATGCCATTTCAATAACAAATACTGTTAAAATAACAAAAAGTGTTATGGAATATTGTTGCAAAATACATTTTTGCATGAGAGTTTATTAACAGTTTATGTTATCATAACGAAATTTGTTATTGGTCTGATATTGGTTGAAAGCCAAAACAACTTTGGAATAACATTTTTTGTTATGGAAGAATACCTTCAATTTTTATTAGGATGATCGGATTAGTTGTTAAAATAACAAAAAATGATAACAAAAATTTGTTCGAAAAATTACTGAAAATGTTATTAGTCTGTTATTATAATAACAGTTCAATAACAATAAAATCATAACGACGAATAACAAATCCTGTTATTTATAACAAAAAAAGTTATTGGCCTATTATTTTCAAATATCAAAAAATGTTATTCGCAAGTTATTTCCGTCTGCTCGGGATAAAACAAAGCAGGCAAAGCACAATCATAGCCAAAAATTGGAAGAGTCAAATTCTATAATGGCACAGTCCAGAAATGAGAAAAAAAACTAAAGTAATTAAAAAAAGTAAGGAATCGTCGCTTATTTAAAGTCATTTTTGATTTCAAAGAAAATTAGCTTTTAAGTATGTCGCATCGGGGGACCAATATTCAATAAAAAAAAAAAAAAAAAAAACATTGTTTATAGAGTTTGTCAAATAATCTGTTCAGTTTTTTAAATACTATTATTTTCTGAGCATTTAAAGTTTATGTATAGAGGGAATAAAGCCACTTTCAAATTTTGCTTTGGGCCGTTATTGGTCATGAAGTAAAAATCTTAAAAGTAAACATTATATTTTCAGCTTTTTTCTTACTCTTGGACATAAATTTACCAACAATAGTTGGTGTCCAACTACAAAACGAAAGATTTATTGAAAACACTAAAAATAAGAATATAAGAAATGAACATGCAATGCGTGCATTCAGAATGTTTCAGCAAGAATTGTAAAGAAAACGTCAAAGTAACTTAAATTATGGTTTATTGATCAAATAGGACTATTTGTTTGTTTAATTGATTTAAGAATAAATGTCATAAATGTATTAAATTTACTATTAATTATTGGAGTTTTCAAGTGGTTCAATCATTTGCAATGGCCTAACAGAAACAAATAAGAATAATTTGATTATTTTTGTACAACTTTGTTTTATGTGTAATTGTACAAAATTTGTTTGTTTTATATTTAATTGCATTTCAAAAATGCCAAAAATGAATGAATTATAACTAATTCCAAAATTACAAATCTTAAGACATTTTTAGAATTGAAAAGTTTTGAAAAAAAAAATACTTAAAAATATTTCGTCTTCGTCTTGATGAACTTGAATGGCAATTTTTCACCACACCCAAATTGGCTAATTTCAGCTTGACTCAATATATACCAATAGTGCAAAAGAAACGCAAGAAATGCTCCACTGCGAAATTACAACGTCAATTAAGGGGTAAAGTTCTGGCTCCATAATGGAAACTTTTCCTCTCGTGCACTTTTTTGGGTTCTGCCGTTTTCCCTTCTCCAGGAGTTGCCGGGGAAAATTTTTGAAATCCGAATAATGGCGCTGATGATGATGATGATGAAGCTAACTGAAAGGTGTAATGAGGGATGAACGCGAAACGAAAACCTCCTCCGCCACAAGATGCTTTCGCCCGATTCGTTGTGAAAACTTACCTCAACCGGGCGCGAGGCAAAAGTTTCCACCTGACGATTTATACACTTCCCTGGTTGGCGGTTAAAAGTGATGGGGTTTTTTGGTCATGGGCGTGCCAAGTTTTTGTTTTTAATTTTTTTATTTGAAATTTGATCAAGTTCACTAGTTTAAATAAACCTTCAAAACTTTTTATTAAAAAAATCTGAAAAAAAATTTCCCCACAAAAAAATGTTAAACCTCTGAGCACTCAGTTCCATTTTTTTCCATGACAGCATCCAGACCAAGATTTTCCCCACCTCGTCAGAACGCGCACTTGCCTCGTCATAATTAATGAAGTGCAGCAGCATTTTCCCAAATTACTGTCAAATTAGCGGGTGCTTGTTGTGTTTATTTTTTGTTCACACTCACACACACACACTTAGGAATGGAAAGTTTCGGCCTCATTTTCCATTTCCACTTTTCCCGCTCCTTCTCTCTAATAATTATTAATTTATGGAAATTTTCCACTCCCGGGGACCTCTCCACCCCCGAAGGGACGTGAGAGTCGTGTACTCCGTTCAATATTTGAACGCGAGCCCAAAATTAGGAAAATAATGAGAAAAAATTGCTTCCTTCGTTGGGCGCCTTCGCGCCTTATTAAACCGGAGTTTTGTAGTTGGTTCAGATTATTGGGCCCAGGGCGGGGGTTTAAGAGCCAGATTTTCACTAGGGGGCACGCTGCTCGCATCGATGAGCTCCGATTTTGATGAAACTTGCAGCGTTTGTTGGTCTACATAAAAGATGAACTCATGCCAAATATGAGGCCTGTACGATGCGGGGAAGTGAGATAAAATATCAATTCAAATTTTTTCAAAATTGTTCAAAAAAAATAGGCCAAATTTTTAAAATGCTCATAACTCAAGTTTGGCAATACGTAAACCTGCTCGCTTGGTTTCATTCGAAAGGTTTTCACATGCACTACAACTTCGACTTTGAATTACATCTGTCGGATTCTTACTTTCAGAGATATTTATTAATTACTGGAAAGTCGTGATTTTTTTCAAAACTGTCGTATCTTTCTCAAAAACGTAGATACCACCATACCCTATGTGGCGAAATTGAGGCATGGCTTGTACTCTAAGTCTACAATAATAACTTTTTGGTACCTCCGATTGTGGTGAAAAAATCAATAATTCTTTGAAAATCCATTTTTTTAAATTAAATGTTACAATTCCATCAAACCCAAAACAATGATTCGATATGAAATTGTCTCAATTTCATCACTGAATATGTTTTATACGCTGGAGATGTTAAATATGGCATATTTTGATACAAGACTTTGCGCAAAACATCAGTTTTCATTCAAAAAACTATTATGTTAAGAGAGGGGTGCTCAAAGTTTTTGGATGCCGGGTTAAATTTTAAGCTCAAATGAGCTTGCGGCCAAACGAATAAAATTTATTATTGAAAAAATGAAATTACGATATTATAATTTAAAATTCTAAAAATTCATCTATCACTTGATTTATTTTTGAAGTTTTGTTATTTTTTTTGGAAAATTTTGTTATTTAAAAATAATATAAAGCATAAAATTAAAGTTGTCAATCAGTTTTGCTGATTTTATTGTTTTAGGTATTTGAAATAAGGTATTTAGGTTAAAGTTGTTGTGTTTTCATTGAAATTTTAGTTTTTTTTTACATTTTGAAAATGGTGACATGAATTCTGAACAATTTATGTAATGGCGTAATTTTATCTTTCAATCAATGGTAACGTTTTGGACGTGATAATCCAACAATTTGACTCTGGCTATGGTCGAGGGGAGGCAACAAAATCAAAAAATATACATATAAAAAGTGAAATTACATGTCAGAATTTAAAAATTTCAATGAAAAAATGGTTGAAAAATGTATTGTACACGCGTTCAGTTGATTTGCAATCATTCTTTTCAAAAATTTCTCAAAAATCTCTTTTCTTCAGCAGCAGTGAATTTTTTACCTGTTCATTCCCCAAGACTAAATAATTCCAACATGTACTGCTTTATATTGGGGTTAAAGCGTTGAGTTTTCCGATTACTAACACACCAACCTTTGCTATAATATAAAATACTGGATTCATTAAAACTTGTGTTGTCACCTGTTTCTCTTGATTTTGTCAATGCTAATGGTTGATTTTCAACAAAAATGTCTGCTGAAAGTTCATACACCACATCCTGCATTGGATATAAACGTTTAGATAGTTTGATTTTTTTAATTTCATCTGTTTTTTTGGCATTCATTTTGTGATCATCTTTGCGAGCCGTTTTTTCATAATGAGAAATGACATTCACATCCATTTTCAATTTAATTTTACTCATTTTTATTTTCTCACCCTATTCTTTATTAAAGTATCTCCAAAAAGTCATGAATGGGTTATGAAATTCAATGTAACAACAGCAATAAAGATAATAGTTTTTAAAATAGTTTCAGCTTGTATTCACAAACTTTTATTTTTTTTCAATACAGTTATTGGAATAAGTTTTGCATAAAAAGCCGAAAGATATGTAAAATTATGCCATATTTAACATCTCCAGCGTATAAAACATGTTCAGTGATGAAACTGAGACAATTTCATGTCGAATCATTGCTTTGGGTTTGATGGAATTGTAACGATTAATTTAAAAAAATGGATTTTCAAAGAATTATTTTTTTTTTCAATACAGTTATTGGAATAAGTTTTGCATAAAAAGCCGAAAGATATGTAAAATTATGCCATATTTAACATCTCCAGCGTATAAAACATGTTCAGTGATGAAATTGAGACAATTTCATATCGAATCATTGTTTTGGGTTTGATGGAATTGTAACATTTAATTTAAAAAAATTGATTTTCAAAGAATTATTGATTTTTTCACCACAATCGGAGGTACCAAAAAGTTATTATTGTAGACTTAGAGTACAAGCCATGCCTCAATTTCGCCACATAGGGTATGGTGGTATCTACGTTTTTGAGAAAGATACGACAGTTTTGAAAAAAATCACGACTTTCCAGTAATTAATAAATATCTCTGAAAGTAAGAATCCGACAGATGTAATTCAAAGTCGAAGTTGTAGTGCATGTGAAAACCTTTCGAATGAAACCAAGCGAGCAGGTTTACGTATTGCCAAACTTGAGTTATGAGCATTTTAAAAATTTGGCCTATTTTTTTTGAACATTTTTGTAAAATTTTGAATTGATATTTTATCTCACTTCCCCGCATCGTAGAGGGCTCATATTTGGCATGAGTTCATCTTTTATGTAGACCAACAAACGCTGCAAGTTTCATCAAAATCGGAGCTCATCGATACGACCTCTAGAACAAAGCCGTGCCCCCTAGCGAAAATATGGCTCTTAAAGGTTCTTGATTGCATGCTGTGCGAGCACTGGAGGAGGACTCATTACTTAAAATTTACTGCTTGATGGTGGTGGCATCTGAAGAGAGGTAATTATTAGGTTGGGCGCGGTACTTGCAGTGGTAAGACGAACCAAAATAAGCGAAATAACAGATTGTTGGTCGATTTATATAAATAAATTTTACAATTGCACTTTTTAACATTTTGTTTTTTTTTTTATTAAGATGAAACTTTTTACAATGATTCCTTATTTTGAAATAAGAGCAATTCCAGCTCAAATCAGGAATTTTTCTGGTACTTTTGTACCCGACCCTCTCCGATTTCAATGAAACTTTGTAGACATGTTATCTTGGTCCTATATGAGCCATTTTTGTGTATATGGAGCCAATAGCAGACATGCATCCGCTCTAACTCCTCTTTTAGAAGAACTTGTTTGGCATTTCGCGTAGATGATGCTCAGCATGTTGTGCCAGTGATTAGAGTACACTAATTACGCTAATCTTTAAGGCTCCCGAAGACCCTGAGAATTAATTTTGAAAACCAAGTGAGATATAGCGTAAGAACCTTTAAGCGCACTCAAAGAGCTTTTAAGAAGTTCTTTTAAAGAGCTTAAGAGAACATTACCATGAAAATATCGCTAAATCGTTTTTCCGAATGAACCAGTGTTTTCTACACATTATTCATGCCAAAAACAAGAGGTTTTTGCCAGGAAACAAGCATAGCATTACTTTAAACGAAAATGCCGTGTGGAACAAGCTGAGTGCCGTTAAGAAGAGCTCTTAGTGCCGATGCATGTCTGGCCAATAGTACTCGAAAATATTATTTGAGGAGGGCGTAAAGTATTTAAATAATTTTGTATTTTGTAATTTAAAAATTACTATAACTCGAAGCCGTTGCGTCGCATCAAAAAGTGGTCAAAGACAAACTTGTCGGAAATTGGATGGGCTTTCTGAAAAAATACACTGAAACAAAAATACACGCCACATCTGTGAGATTTTTTGATTTTTAAGTCTAAAACTTAAATTTAAAGGTGATGTCACGATTTTTTTTCGTTCAAAATTTTTAAGGAAATAGCCTAAAATGTTACCAAAAGACTGACAAAAAATGCAGGATGGTATGTCCCTTCTAAAAAAAATACAAAAATCATTTACTAAAACTGTTTTTTTGAAAAGTGGTCTAAACGTCAAAATTTAAAAAAAAAACAGTAGTGGGGATCGATTCTCCAGGCAATTTTACATAAAAGTCTCCATGTTGACCATTGTCCTATGTCCAATCCTTGGGAAGATACAGCGGTTTTAAAAATAAAAATGTTGAAAAAACGGGTTTTTGTGGTTTTTGGCAATTTCAATAAGACAGACTTGGTTTTTCAGTCTCGTAAATATTTTTACCGGAAAGCTCGTCCAATTTCCCATAAGTTTGCCTCTGAGAGCATTTCAATTACTTACAGATATAAGCTTAATTGCATTGCTAATAACCGAAAATAGAATATTTTTTTTCAGTGTGATTGAAACCAGGACAGTAAATTTGCTTAAGGGGTTATATATATGTAAATCGACAAAAATGACAGAGGTTGGTTTGAGCACACAAATAATTTTTTTTGAAAATCTGTTTTCAGGGCATTAAAAAAATATATTTCCATCTATTAACAAAACAAATTTGAAGACATTTGGTTGTATCATTGCCGAGATATAGCTATTTGAAGTTAGCAGTTTCAAAAAACGGGTGCCACGATATCTCAACATTGCTTCGACCAAATCGGCTCAAAATTTTGGTGAAGACTCGTTAAACAAGTCCCGTGTGCATGACAAAGGCAGATTTACAAAAAGATTATTAAAAAAAAGATAAAAATATTTATCTGTTTTTCAAATAAAAAATCGCCAGTTTTTGATTTTTGTAATTTTTGAAAATTCAAAATTTTAAAATCGGGCTTCGTCATGCACACGGGATACATCTTAAGAGTTTTCACCTCAAATTTCAGCCAATTTGGTCCATCCCATCTCAAGAAATCGTGGCACCCGTAAATCAACTTGGTGTTCAGAGAAAAACGCTCTCAAAGTTTGACAGCTCGCTTTGCGCATGGCAAAATTTTGAGCTTAAATCGTCTCTAACTCAGTTAAATCTTATCTTCATGAAGCTTGGGTAAATTAACAATCAGTTCCAATACTGAGCAAGGAAACTTTCAGGAGTGATTGAAAATCATCTCTTAAGTTGATTTAATAAATTTTCTGTAATATGAAATTTTGTGATTTTCTACATGTAAGTAACCCCTTAAGTAAATATAAAAACGATATATAAAGCCTTAAATTTACATCATTAGATTCTCCATACACAAACCATCCATGAATAAATTTAAAAATATGAATCTGAATGTTTTGATAGATTAAGTCTCTTCAGCCAAATTAAGAAGAAAAAGAACCTAAATTCGGACAAACTACTATTTTTTATTTTTTTTGATAAATGATTTCAGCAACTCTTTACGAAATCGGCTGATTTCGACTTTTTTTATTTTTTGTATTTTTTAATCAGGCTCAAACTTTTTGAGGGCCTTCCTTATAACCAAATAAGCTATTTTGTGTCATTGGTTCACTCATTCCAGTCTCCATACAATTTTGGTTGCTGTCCAAACAAAACTGGTACGTAGATATTCAAACAGCATTAACTTTTGAGTGAATTTTCTGATCAATCGGCAAAGTTGTAGGTATTCTAGAGGACTTTTGAAAACAAAATTGGTACACGGAAAAAAATTGCAGATTTTTTATTCAACTTTTATTTCTTTTGTTAAAACATGACACATTCGTGAAATTTTCCGATATTTCCGAAAAAAATATTTTGAAATTTTTTAAATCAAGACCAGCATAAATAAATGGGCGTTAGGTTCAATATTTGGCCCTTTCAAAATAAAAAGTAGTTTTCGATTGGAAATTATATTTTACATTAAAAAATTTCGTCAATTTTTTTTTGCATGAAATTTCGATTTTTTTCAAAAATGACTATTTTTAAAAAATCATATCTTGGCGGCAGATTTTTTGAACATGTTTCTCTATAGCTCAAATGTTGCGGATTTTTGTCCCTTAAAACATATCAAAAAATCTCGAAAAACAAAAGTACATATTTTGAGAAATTGAGTTTTTGTGAAAAAAAAGTTGATTAAAAAATCTGCATTTTTTCCGTGTACCCATTTTTTCCCAATAGTCCTCAAAAATACCTACAACTTTGCCGAAGACTTAGCAGAAAATTCATTCAAAAGTTACAGCTGTTTGAATATTTACGTACCATTTTTGTATGGACAGCATCCAAAATTTCTTTGACAATAAGGAAAGCCCCCACAAAGTTTGAGCCAAATCGAAAATTAGAAATAAAATCAATTTCCGGTTTTGGTAGAGAATCGCTTATGTATTCGTAAAGAATACATAAGGATAAATATGATTACCAATGCAGAAAAAGTCATTTTAGATTGTTTTCAGTTGATTTGACTTCTAATTCCATTTAAATTTTCAAGTTTATTGAAAAAATAATTTTTAACCCAGATTTTTTAAACCAGCTTTTCAAAGAGAAGACATAATTTTTGAAAAATATTAGCAGCGGCCTAAATATGTAGTTGTTAATTTTTTATTGTAAAATTGGACGTCCGTACCTAGAATTACAAAACAAAAAAAAAATGTACCATTTTTTGATACTCATCTGAAACTAATTTTGGGACATGTAATTTTAAAAGAAGTTTAATGTACTTTTCAAATTTACAACAAACCAGAAATAAATCAAAAATCACTATGGGTCATTCCACCTGAAGTGTGCAAGAAAAAATGCAAATTTGAAAATTACCATCTCCGATTCTGCTCAAATTTGGCAGAGCTGTTGAGACTATCAAAACATGCAAAAATCCCGAAATCCATCCAAGTCGGACCACCCCCTCCATTTTTGTACCCTCCCAAAAAATCGACTTTTTGTCGTTTTTTGAGCGAAACCCCTTTTTTCAAACGACAATAACTCAGGAACCACAAATCTTAGAGGGTCGGTCTTTGACTCAATTTTGAAGGAAATTGGACGTAGAATCCATTTCTGTGATCAAAATTTAGATTAAAATATGTTTTCTACCTGTATTGCGCAATTGAAAACTTTAAATGGTCGTGTCTCAAAATAGCCCTATTTATTTTTTGAATTTCGCCTCACCATCGTATTCCCCGTCCGATTTTACATAAGAATCACTTATCGACAGAAAGGAATATGTTTCGTTCCAGAGATATCGAATTTTAAAGTTTTGAGTATTTGAGATTACCTAAATTAGCTACACTCGCTGCCTCTGCTAGAAGCACTCGGGCGCGCTGATGAATAAT
The DNA here is from genome assembly GCF_016801865.2 of Culex pipiens pallens. Classification (NCBI taxonomy): domain Eukaryota; kingdom Metazoa; phylum Arthropoda; class Insecta; order Diptera; family Culicidae; genus Culex; species Culex pipiens. Next base: position 167,652,853 of record NC_068939.1, read on the forward strand.
TACTACCTGGTATTCTGTAAGATGAATCATTTTTATAATTTTATACGATTTTGAGATAATCAATACCTTGAACAATCTATTTTTTGTTTAAGGAATATTTATTGGGTAATTTTCAATGCACTGTTTTTCATGATCTCAGTGTCATTGAACCATATTAAGTAAAATTTGAACTTTGAATATTTATTTGCAAATGCTACAGAGTTTTTACAATACAATTTTCAAAAAAATATCATTTTTCTTTTATTTTTATATTTTTCTTAATTCCTCATTTATCAAATTATTTGAAGTGAGAACAAATGTAGAGCTGGATGTGGTAGATGAAATAACTCTCATGGGGTCTAGAGCTATTGCCATGTGCGGTAGCGAAATAGTGCCATTCAGCAAAAACCCCATAATATCTGCCTTACGGTTTGAAAGGTTGATCATATTAAACCGATTTTTATATTGTGAGCCAGTTTCATCTGAATAATTGATGATTTTTTTTTTCAATTCTGTTACATGTGGACAGCAGCTTTATCGTCTTTCAAGATTTCTAAATGATTGACAAACAAAAAAAAAGATTATTGTTCGGACGGTGTCGAAATCAACACAACTGAATTTGATCTTAATCAGATAATAAATCAGATTAATCTTTGTGATTTACTTACATTTTTCAGTTTTATACTTTCCAGAAATCCTCCTCCTTAATCATGCTTCACGAGAGTGTTACTTACAAGACCAAATGCAATTTCCTGCTAGCTCTGCGGGTATTCCATTCATGGGCTAGCACACAAATTCACTGTAAACTTTTTTAAATTTAAGATTATACAGCAGTTTCCTACAGTGGTGTACATTCAATATTTGCCTATTTTGTTAATGATTATTTGGGATGAAATCTTATTTCAATAAAAGCAGGTAGCAGTTATTCATCAGCGCGCCCGAGTGCTTCAAGCAGAGGCGGCGAGTGTAGCTAATTTAGGTAATCTCAAATACTCAAAACTTTAAAATTCGATATCTCTGGAACGAAACATATTCCTTTCTGTCGATAAGTGATTCTTATGTAAAATCGGACGGGGAATACGATGGTGAGGTCAAATTCAAAAAATAAATAGGGCTGTTTTGAGATACGGCCATTTAAAGTTTTCAATTGCGCAATACAGGTAGAAAACATATTTTAATCTAAATTTTGATCACAGAAATGGATTTTACGTCCAATTTCCTTCAAAATTGAGTCAAAGACCGACCCTCTAAGATGTGTGGTTCCTGAGTTATCGTCGTTTGAAGATAGGGGTTTCGCTCAAAAATCGCCAAAAAGTCGATTTTTTGGAAGGGTACAAAAATGGAGGGGGTGGTCCGATTTGGATGAAATTCAGGATTTTTGCATGTTTTGATAGTCTCAACAGCTCTGCCAAATTTGAGCAGAATCGGAGATGGTAATTTTCAAATTTGCATTTTTTCTTGCACACTTCAGGTGGAATGACCCCTATAACTTGAGATGGTTACAAGCAAACCTCTTATGTTTGTGCATCCAAATTTTTGCAGTTGTCTTCTCTACAATTATTTTTAAATTCACAAATAAAAACACAAAATTAAAAAAAGAATAAAATTGTTCTAAATGCAAAAATTACCCTTCTGGGTTAATATAGATTCAGAAAGTACATTAAATATCCTCTTTAAATGACATCTTCAAAAAAAATTAGGTTAACTAACGATAAATGGGATAATTTTTGAAATATTTTTTTTATAAAAAGTACGTTCTTATCATCATTTCAGGCTGCAAATCTTAGAATAACACGTCTTTTTCGAATTTTCAAAAATTAAAGTGGTCGTACTGCCCCTCCGTCAAGAAATATCAATATATTTAAATGAAACGGCAATTCCATTTGAAAAAAGCCTAAACCGAAAAAAAACGTTCTTCGATCGGGCTCAAGGTGGTTCGAACCACCCAAGCACGATGTAGGTCACCCTAATGGCCAAACAAAAAAATACGGGTCTAATTATTTTGGCTTAGGAACCCCCAGAAAAATTTTGAACCTGATCGGAGAACTTTTTTTTTATTTAGGCTCTTTTCAAATGGAAGGGGATGGAAGGGTGTCTAAGACTTCCATAAAACTGTCCACTTGGCTCATAGATGGTCCCTTTTGTTTATTTTATTTTCAGTTTTAATTTAAACGAAATTAATCACTTTGCTGAAGACCCCTTTTCAAGGTAGCTAAGCTAATAAGCTAGCTAACAAAATTGATCGCAATTCAAATATCGAAGCAGCCGATTTGAATCTACAACGCTAAATACCCATAATTAACCCCGAACGCCAAAATCAACCTCTAATTGGCGCCAAACATTTTGCCTTTCCCCACCCCTCATTTTTCGGAGCGTGTAAATTAAAATACCACAAGCCCGAGCCCCTAAATGAGCCCAACACAATCGAAACGTGCTCGGTGGCCAATTTCGCGGCTTATTTGAGGCTTGATTCGTTTTTTGTTGTTTTATTCAGGCTCAAGTTGTAACAAAAACGTCACTTTCAGCTGCCTCTCGGTGATGGACGTACTTCAACTGTCGGGTTTTTTTTCTTTATTTTTGAGAGGATAAAAAGAAAGATATTACTGAGGGTTTTCCATTTTTTGATTATGTTTCACCAGAGATGTAGGCTCAGAATGATTGACGTGTTAGGTTCCCTATAAACAACTGTTGGTACAGCATGGTTTTTTGGAAATCTCTTTAAAAGATCCTCAGTAAGTTTAAAAAAATCGTTTCTAAATGAAATTAAATTTTCGATTCTTTAAAAAAATATTTAAAACGATAGTTAAAAGTGAACACAACAAGATTAAAAACCCACGCAAAAGTTTAATTAAAGCGCAATTCCCAATAGTTGGGGTTGTAGATCACTTCGACGTCGTCGTGCTATCTTGTCGCACCCGCCATTTTGACGTTCCGAGAAAAACGCGTTTTAATGTTTGACCTTGAATATTCAAAAACGAGAGCACGCAATGTAAACAATAACAAGCACGTTTTGTTTGGCTCACCATTCTGTGCAATGTCCCAAAGTTTGGTTGAAGTTGGTTGCTGGAGTCCCGAGTTATAATTACAAATGTTTACGGTAGTCTAGCTTGTACGTGCGACAAACGCATCCTGACTTTCCTGGCCTGAAATCTCTTTGGCCTTTTGTCGCACTTGCATCAATTTTCATGGAGTGACAAGATAGCACGACAAGATTGAAACTACTTTCATATGTAAAGTGACAAAAATGCACGGAGTTTTTTCGGTTTTTGTTGAATATCTCAGGATTGAAATCGAATTTTGGGGATCTGTGAAGGTCAAAAGGTGAGGCATTGTGAGCTGCACAAAATGGCGTTCTTAACTCAATTTGGCCCAAAATGCACGTACGACAAGTTAGCACGATGGCGACGACTTGTGAGTGAGGGCAGAATAGCTCAAGCCGGATGATTCACGAGTAGCTCGGACCACTGCGTGGAGGATGGTCCCCAGACAAAGTTGGAAATTGATATAAATTGAAACTAGCCATTCTTCACCAGGAGGTGGCACGGTGGGCTTCCAGTTCGATAAAAAACTTTGATGACGTTTGTTTTCGAAGAAATAAAAAAAAAATACTAGTTACGCCAGAAATTTGTCAAGAAATAAAAACAACTACTAGATTTTTTAATTTTAAGCATATAAGCAAACGTGCAACTACCAACTGTCCAATAGCACGAAACAAAAATTTATTCCCTGCTCACCCCGAGTAATACTGGCTGGGTTGTTTTAATTGGACTGCAGTTTTGCTTTTTATATCGTTTTATTCTTTCCTAGCAACGCTGGATGAGCAGACAGGCAGGTGGAACCGAACAAATCCTGGGGGAATTTTCTGCGGATTAATTCCTTTTTGTAGTTTGTTTAAGGTTTATTGCCCTTTTTATGCAGTTAGTTTTTCAACTTTACATCACCAGTTATAAAAAAACAGATAAATTGCTGTTATAACTAATGAGTCCCTAAATTCTAAATTCCAATTTCCAGTTCCTGGTTTCCAATTTCCAAATTCCAAATTCCATTTTCGAATTTCCAATTTCCAATTTATAATTTCAAAGTTCCAATTTCCTATTTCCTATTTCCTATTTCCTATTTCCTATTTCCAGTTTCCAATTTCCAATTTCCAATTTCCAATTTCCAATTTCCAATTTCCAATTTCCAATTTCCAATTTCCAATTTCCAATTTCCAATTTTCAATTTTCAATTTTCAATTTTCAATTTTCAATTTTCAATTTTCAATTTTCAATTTTCAATTTTCAATTTTCAATTTTCAATTTTCAATTTCCAATTTCCAATTTCCAATTCCCAATTCCCAATTTTCAATTTCCAATTTCCAATTTCCAATTTGGGTAATTCTCTACCAACTCACACGAAATCGGGAAAAGTTGCCCCGACCCCTCTTCGATTTGCGTGAAACTTTGTCCTAAGGGGTAACTTTTGTCCCTGATCACGAATCCGAGGTCCGTTTTTTGATATCTCGTGACGGAGGGGCGGTACGACCCCTTCCATTTTTGAACATGCGAAAAAAGAGGTGTTTTTCAATAATTTGCAGCCTGAAACGGTGATGAGATAGAAATTTGGTGTCAAAGGGACTTTTATGTAAAATTAGACGCCCGATTTGATGGCGTACTCAGAATTCCGAAAAAACGTATTTTTCATCGAAAAAAACACTAAAAAAGTTTTAAAAATTCTCCCATTTTCCGTTACTCGACTGTAAAAAATTTTGGAACATGTCATTTTATGGGAAATTTAATGTACTTTTCGAATCTACATTGTCCCAGAAGGGTCATTTTTTCATTTAGAACAAAATTTTTCATTTTAAAATTTCGTGTTTTTTCTAACTTTGCAGGGTTATTTTTTAGAGTGTAACAATGTTCTACAAAGTTGTAGAGCAGACAATTACAAAAAAATTGATATATAGACATAAGGGGTTTGCTTATAAACATCACAAGTTATCGCGATTTTACGAAAAAAAGTTTTGAAAAAGTTACTTTTTGCGTTTCTCTTTGTTTCGTCGTCCGTGTCTGTCGCGGGTGACCATGAACGGCCATGATCGATGACGACCAACTTTTTTAAAACTTTTTTTCGTAAAATCGTGATAACTTGTGATGTTTATAAGCAAAACCCTTATGTATATATATTAAAATTTTTGTAATTGTCTGCTCTACAACTTTGTAGAACATTGTTACACTCTAAAAAATAACCCTGCAAAGTTAGAAAAAACACGAAATTTTAAAATGAAAAATTTTGTTCTAAATGAAAAAATGACCCTTCTGGGACAATGTAGATTCGAAAAGTACATTAAATTTCCCATAAAATGACATGTTCCAAAATTTTTTACAGTCGAGTAACGGAAAATGGGAGAATTTTTAAAACTTTTTTAGTGTTTTTTTCGATGAAAAATACGTTTTTTCGGAATTCTGAGTACGCCATCAAATCGGGCGTCTAATTTTACATAAAAGTCCCTTTGACACCAAATTTCTATCTCATCACCGTTTCAGGCTGCAAATTATTGAAAAACACCTCTTTTTTCGCATGTTCAAAAATGGAAGGGGTCGTACCGCCCCTCCGTCACGAGATATCAAAAAACGGACCTCGGATTCGTGATCAGGGACAAAAGTTACCCCTTAGGACAAAGTTTCACGCAAATCGAAGAGGGGTCGGGGCAACTGCTGTGTGAGTTGGCGGAGAATTACCCATTTCCAATTTCCAATTTCCAATTTCCAATTTCCAATTTCCAATTTCTAATTTCCAATTTCCAATTTCCAATTTCCAATTTCCAATTTCCAATTTCCAGTTTCCAGTTTCCAATTTCCAATTTCCAATTGCAAATTTCAAATTTAAAATTTCCATTTTCCAATTTTTCAAGTTTCAATATCCAGTTACCATTTTCCAATTTCCAATTTCCAATTTCCAATTTCCAATTTCCAATTTCCAATTTCCAATTTCCAATTTCCAATTTCTAATTTCCAATTTCCAATTTCCAATTTCCAATTTCCACTTTCCAATTTCCAATTTCCAATTTCCAATTTCCAAATTCCAATTTCCAATTCCCAATTTCCAATTTCCAATTTCCAATTTCCAATTTCCAATTTCCAATTCCCAATTTCCAATTTCCAATCGAATTGACAAAATTGACAAAATTGACAAAATTGACAAAATTGACAAAATTGACAAAATTGACAAAATTGACAAAATTGACAAAATTGACAAAATTGACAAAATTGACAAAATTGACAAAATTGACAAAATTGACAAAATTGACAAAATTGACAAAATTGACAAAATTGACAAAATTGACAAAATTGACAAAATTGACAAAATTGACAAAATTGACAAAATTGACAAAATTGACAAAATTGACAAAATTGACAAAATTGACAAAATTGACAAAATTGACAAAATTGACAAAATTGACAAAATTGACAAAATTGACAAAATTGACAAAATTGACAAAATTGACAAAATTGACAAAATTGACAAAATTGACAAAATTGACAAAATTGACAAAATTGACAAAATTGACAAAATTGACAAAATTGACAAAATTGACAAAATTGACAAAATTGACAAAATTGACAAAATTGACAAAATTGACAAAATTGACAAAATTGACAAAATTGACAAAATTGACAAAATTGACAAAATTGACAAAATTGACAAAATTGACAAAATTGACAAAATTGACAAAATTGACAAAATTGACAAAATTGACAAAATTGACAAAATTGACAAAATTGACAAAATTGTCAAAATTGACAAAATTGACAAAATTGACAAAATTGACAAAATTGACAAAATTGACAAAATTGACAAAATTGACAAAATTGACAAAATTGACAAAATTGACAAAATTGACAAAATTGACAAAATTGACAAAATTGACAAAATTGACAAAATTGAAAAAATTGACAAAATTGACAAAATTGACAAAATTGACAAAATTGACAAAATTGACAAAATTGACAAAATTGACAAAATTGACAAAATTGACAAAATTGACAAAATTGACAAAATTGACAAAATTGACAAAATTGACAAAATTGACAAAATTGACAAAATTGACAAAATTGACAAAATTGACAAAATTGACAAAATTGACAAAATTGACAAAATTGACAAAATTGACAAAATTGACAAAATTGACAAAATTGACAAAATTGACAAAATTGACAAAATTGACAAAATTGACAAAATTGACAAAATTGACAAAATTGACAAAATTGACAAAATTGACAAAATTGACAAAATTGACAAAATTGACAAAATTGACAAAATTGACAAAATTGACAAAATTGACAAAATTGACAAAATTGACAAAATTGACAAAATTGACAAAATTGACAAAATTGACAAAATTGACAAAATTGATTTTCAATTTTCAATTTTCAAATTCCTTATTTCAATTTCTAATTTACAATATCCGAATTCTAATATCTAATTTCCAATTTTCAATTAAAAAATTCCAAATTCTAATATCCAATTCTAAATTTACTAATTCCAAATTCGAAATTTCCATATTTCCAATTTCCAATTTCTGATTTCCAATTTCCAATTTTTAATTTCCAATCTTCAATTTCAATTTTTAATTTCTAATTTCCAATCTCCATTTTTCAATTTCCGATTTCATAATTGAATTGACAAAAATTGATAAAATTGAAAATAATTACAAAATTGAAAAAATGACATCATGAAAATTACTGAAAAATCGAAAATCTTAAACTTTTCCCAATCAGCCAACGCCAAAAGCACTCTGTCGTATAAAATATTTAACTAAAGCTTTCCGCTTTACCCCCTTTGGAAAATGCTACACATGCGGGCTTCAATCATGAAAAAGCTTCTTGAATTTCAGATTGATGTGCACCCTTGTGTGACATTCGCACAGCAATTGCGGCGAACAAAGAACAGGATTTTGTACTTCAGCTTCCGCATGTTAGTGTTTTTTCGAAATGTAATTCATGATTTTTTGTTGCGTTAAATGTACTTAATATTTTGTAAAAGTCAAATTGAAAGTTTTATTCTGTAGTAAAACTGAGTCAACATTTTCCAAAGTGAAACAAGTTGAAAGCTCAAGTACACCCACTTTATTACAAAGTGAACTGGAGCGTAAAATGCACGACGAAATGATTGAATTTCGCCAGAATATTCGAACGAGCTCAAAACGGGTAGTTACCAAAGATAGATAGATTTTCGTACTGCAAATCTTCCTGAAGACACACATATCGCTGATGTGAGTGTGTGTTTTCATGCACTGAAAAAAAATCTTTTTTAAATTATGTGTTTAAATGATTTAAAACTCTTCGGTATTTTCATTTATCATGATATCATGAAAACTTAAAAAAATACTTCATAAAACCACTAAATTTTCCCAGTGCACCCTGCATAAAGTTCACAAAGTTGCAAAAGGTGTTGCACACAAGAAGTGGGTTGAATCCTGTGCCCTTTTTTGCCCACACCATCACGTGAAAGCTTATCAAAATATTGCATCCATCCATGCACGAATGCTGGTGGTGGAGAACCCACTTGAAAGATGTGAAAGACTCCCTGTGCACGGTAGGTGAGGCTGCATGCATTGATTGTGGGTGGTTGGGAGCCCTCCCCCCAAACCCCACTGACTGTCACTGTGGGAGTTGTAATTTGATATTGGAAGAAATAAATTTGGTGCACTTTCCTAGCGCTCACTTCATTTCAGTTGAATGAAGAGTAATTTATTGTTTTAATTTTGAACTTTTTTGTTGTTGAGTGATGATTTGAACTGTTTTAAGTTTCTTTCGAGAACTTGGCTGACAATTGACGAATGTCACACAGAAATAGTGCCACCCTGCCATCGTTGACGCGAGATGGTCCCTTGTGGAAAATCGAGACAGAATCACAATCAGGTGGTGATTGAAAACACACACACGTTTAAAAAGGAGGTCAAATGAAGGGTGTCGATGGGAAGTATGTTCAATCTAGAAATGCTTGAAAACGAGGCTCCGTCAAATCTTGGTGGTCTCCTTGAAATTTGGACTTAATAATATAACTAAGATTTTTAATGAAGAACTTAAACTCACCAATATTTTAAATTTTCAGGATGTTAACGTGTTTTTTAATTCAAAATATTTCCTTGCAGGTTGATTCAGCTGAAAATGTTGCAAGCTGAAGTAAATAAAAGAACAAATATAATTAATATAACAGTTTTGTACCTGATTTGAACAGAAAATAATAACACATTACAAAAAAGGAACAGAATTATGGCTAAATAAGCAGTTCTGATTGACTCCAAAGATTGTTTTACTGATAACATGTTGCTGTGTTTAAAACAAAAATATGGCTCGTGGAAAAAAGCATTTAAAAATGTTCAAAATAAGTGTTTTTCAACATGTTTGGCTTGATTCGGATAAAACCTATTTTTTAAATTAAATTAAGAGCAGACAATTTCGAAAAGCTTCATTTTCAAACATTGAAAATCAGACCAATTGTTTCAGAAAAAAAGCGAGTTGAAAAATGAGGGCTAATCAGATGGCATTTAAAAAATATTGTTTTGCTTTAATTTTAACCTCATAGCACAGTGGTTCAAAAGGCTGTTTTGACGAACTTAATTGATTAGAGCAAAAAGTAAGCATTTTCGTGCTTTGACATGTTCTACAACTTTGTTCAGCGTTGTCATGGCCTACTTTTGGTGAAATTTGTTTTTCAAAATACTCATCACAGCAGGCTATGGAATTTCTAACTTTTGACAGTTAAGAGATAGAGCTTTGGTGTCTTCGGCAAAGTTGTAGGGCTGAAAATTTCCACAAACTTTGTCGAAGACGCCAATCTTTGCGTTGAATACCAGTTTTGGAACCTTTTTCATAAATCCCTGCCAAAAAACAGTTTTTTGACTAAAACTATGTTAAACTTTGATTTTAGACGATTACAATGTTCAGAAGAGTTGTTAGTAATATCAAAACAAACAAATTTGTCGAAGATGCCAAATTGATAGGAGCTATATGTTATGAGTTATAGCAAGATTTCGTGATAATTTAGCTAGTTTTCGAGCTCGGTATACAAAGCCTCGGGCAAATTTGGGCAAAAACCCATACAATAGGCTTCAAGTATGACTATTCCACTACAAAATGTCGGGTGAATCATTCGTCCGAAGGTTTACGGTCATAGATTTCCGAGCATTTTAATTTATTTTATTTTTGATGACTATTTAAATGCATTTAGGACACATTTAAGGCACATAAGCCATTTTTGCGATTGATTGTGATGAGTATTTTGAAAAACAAATTTCACCAAAAGTAGGACATGACAACGCTGAACAAAGTTGTAGAACATGTCAAAGCACGAAAATGCTTACTTTTTGCTCTAAACAATTAAGTTCGTCAAAACAGCCTTTTGAACCACTGTGCATAGGCTTTATTTAAGTCATGAATACAAAGAAAATTGATGGAATTTCCAACTTAAAAAAATATGAGGTCGTTTTCGATTGCAAATTTAATTTTGCATCAATAAAATAATTTTGAATTTTTTGATTGTCATTCCTGTAGATTTTTTTTATTTTTTCGAATATTCATATTACAGGTGGTTTTGCTCCATCTCGAAATAAGGCGTAAAAGATGCAAAAAAAAGTTGCTAGCGAAATTCAACTGATGCCTTTGAAAATATTTTTCAAAGTTTACATGTGCAGCTTCCAGCCTGAACAATCGGAGGGCATTTTTTTCGAAATCTTTAAAAATTTAAATACAAATTCAACCACCTGAAAAATACGTGCAATGCATTTATCTGAGTTTACAGTCATGCCCCGGTTTTGCACGCTTCGGCTTTGCATTTCCCCAGTTATGAGTCGTTCAGTTGCCTCGGTTAAGCACTAACCCCAATATGCGTGTCAATTGATAATAACATAAATTTTTGAGAACACTTGAAATTTTCATAATACTACGTGTTTGAAAAAAATCACTAAAAATTTCAGTTTTTCACAAACAAAAGTGGTACCCATATATTAAAAACTAGAATTTGGAGTATTTTTTAACAGAACGTGCTGCCCATGTTTTATGAAAAAATTTAGAATTTTGTATTGTAATTGTATGGAAAAGTATGAAATATTCTGAACCATTTTATACCCTTATCTTGAAAAAAAAAATAAATAATACAAAATTTTAGTATTTTTTTCAAAAAAAAACATAGTTTTGTGAAAAATTTTAGTATTTCACAAAAATACTATCACTATCGAAATGTTTGGGAAAATTCCGATCATTTGATATCCATATTATAAAAATCTTAAATTTTGAGTCTTTTTTTCAAAAATACGTAGTTTTGTGAAATTTTTCAGTATTTCAAAATAAAATATTATTATTATCGAAATTTATGAAAAAACTCGATCATTTGATACCCATATTGATAAATCGATTTTTTTAAATACGTTGTTTTAGAAATTTTTTAGTATTTTCAAAAATGTGTGTGAAAGTTTTTCGAAGTGTATGAAAAATCATTAGGTAGCCATATAGCAAACCAAAATGTTTGGAAAAATCCCGATCATTTGATATCCATATTGTAAAAATCTTAAATTTTGAGTCTTTTTATTTCAAAAATTTGTAGTTTTGTGAAGTTTTTCAGTTTTTTTACAATAAAATATTATTATTATCGAATTGTTTGAAAAAACTCCGAATATTTGATACCCATATTCTATAAATCTAAAATTTGGAAAATACGTAGTTTTGTGGAAAAAAATTGTATTTAATAAAACGTGAGTGAAAATTCATCGAAATCTATGAAAAATCAATAATATATCGACGATAATTCTATCGGCGATGATCTTATCGCCAGCAACGGACAGTAACTCATTTTTTAAATCGTTCTTGAATTGACATAATCCATCAATATCATGGTAAATTTGCAATGCGTTTCCTTTGAATATAATTTTTGTTAATGTTAAAAGTTTTAAAGCATAAATACTAAAATTTTCACCAAATACCGTTATTTCTCGGAAACACTCAAATTTTTATTATTTGCAATATGCGTATCAATTGATTCGAAATTTTGCATACTTTTTTACTGTTTTAGATTTTTGCCTTCCTCACCTTACTGAGGAAAGGCTTTAAAATCACTCGAAAAATGAACTTATTAATTTGACCTCGTAGACCCACCTTCACGTATACATATCGACTCAGAATCATGTTCTGAGCAAATGTCTGTGTGGATGTGTGTAGGTGGGTGGACAAAAAAATTGTCACTCGATTATCTCCGGACTGGATGAACGGATTTTGACCGTATTAGTCTCATTCGATCCGTCTTGGGGTCCCATAGGTCTCTATTTAAAATCAGCAAGATTAGTTAAGTACTTCAAAAGTTATGCTAAAAAAACGATTTTGGCGTATGTCCGGAAGATTGTAAAAAGGGTGGTTTTTGCAAGAAAACCTAGCATGATATATATTTTTAGAAAGGCATTAAAAAGACCTTTCCAATGAGCTCAAAACATTGAAGATCTGACAACCCTTTCAAAAGTTATTAGCACTTATGTGTTATTTATACACTTTTTGGAGGCCGGATTAGAAATATTGTCTGAATCTTCCATGCTATCGTTGAATAGATTTTTTATCAGACCTTTTCGATGAGGCAGAAATATTGAAGGTCTGCGAACCCTATCAAAAGACATGAGTAATAAAGTTGATTTCTGCAGTTTTTGCTTTTTGATTGTTTTTAAATACCCCTGACTCAAGGCGGTTTCAAAAACACCCAAAAAGCAAAAACCGGAAATTTGGTTTATTGGACCTTTTCAAAAAAACTCCAGATTTGTTAAATATGTTAGGGGAAAATTTTGCTATTTTTACTGAATGTATTGACTTTATGGCTGTGAGGAAGGCACCAATCACCTAGAGGTGGATTAAGTTAGGTTTTTTTGAATAAAATACTCAAACTCATCATCAATTTGCATGCAAAATTTCGAATCGTTTGATACGCATATTGTGAATTATAAAAATTTGAGTATTTTCGAGAAAATTCGGTATATTGTGAAAATTTGAGTATTTCATTTAAAAAACTCTAAAACAGTGAAAATTCGTGAATAATTTCAAATCGTTTGATACCCATATTGCAAATCATAAAAATTTTAATACTTTTAAATAAATACAGTATTTTGTGATTTTTTCTAGTATTTATACTTTAAAACTTATCTTAATATAAAAAAATAGGACGAGGAAGCTTGAAAATTCTGCATAACATGGTTGGTTTTAGTCAACTTTAGAGATATATTAAATATAAGTTATCATCCGTTATCGTCGATAAAATTATCGCCGATAGAATTATCGGAATAGCGATAACGATAGATTATAGTTATCGTCCGGACGATATCTTAAGAACTATCGTTATCGTTATAGAACTTCAATAATTTTATCGTAAACATCCTTGATGCTTATGCTCGTTGAAAATATTTTGAATTTTGTGGAATTCTGATCGACAAGTCAAAAAAATTACGATAAAACAATATTTAAAAATCTCTTGAAGGAGAATTTAAAGTATATTTCGTATATTCAATAACATTTTTGTTATTTAGAACATTTGGTTTTGTTTTATAATTTCATTATACTTTGCAGGGTTTTTTTTTAAATTAATTACTGCCTTACATGTTGTACATGTTGATAAAATATATGTAAAAAATAAGAGTTCTCTTTATCATCACGCTTTAATTACCCCTTAGGACAAAGTTTCACGCAAATCGAAGAAGAGTCCAGGCAACTTTACAATTCTACACAATTGTATCCATCAAAAAAAAAATCGAACAATTTGAAATTATTTTTTTGGAAACATTTAAAAAAAATTCAAACCTAATCAACATTTTCAAATATTAGGGTAATTCTCCGCCAACTCACACAGCAGTTGCCCCGACCCCTCTTCGATTTGCGTGAAACTTTGTCCTAAGGGGTAACTTTTGTCCCTGATCACGAATCCGAGGTCCGTTTTTTGATATCTCGTGACGGAGGGGCGGTACGACCCCTTCCATTTTTGCACATGCGAAAAAAGAGGTGTTTTTCAATAATTTGCAGCCTGAAACGGTGATGAGATAGAAATTTGGTGTCAAAGGGACTTTTATGTAAAATTAGACGCCCGATTTGATGGCGTAATCAGAATTCCGAAAAAACGTATTTTTCATCCAAAAAAACACTAAAAAAGTTTTAAAAATTCTCCCATTTTCCGTTACTCGACTGTAAAAAATTTTGGAACATGTCATTTTATGGGAAATTTAATGTACTTTTCGAATCTACATTGTCCCAGAAGGGTCATTTTTTCATTTAGAACAAAATTTTTCATTTTAAAATTTCGTGTTTTTTCTAACTTTGCAGGGTTATTTTTTAGAGTGTAACAATGTTCTACAAAGTTGTAGAGCAGACAATTACAAAAATTTTGATATATATACATAAGGGGTTTGCTTATAAACATCACAAGTTATCACGATTTTACGAAAAAAAGTTTTAAAAAAGTTGGTCGTCATCGATCATGGCCGTTCATGGTCACCCGCGACAGACACGGACGACGAAACAAAGAGAAACGCAAAAAGTAACTTTTTCAAAACTTTTTTTCGTAAAATCACGATAACTTGTGATGTTTTTAAGCAAACCCCTTATGTCTATATATCAAAATTTTTGTAATTGTCTGCTCTACAACTTTGTAGAACATTGTTACACTCTAAAAAATAACCCTGCAAAGTTAGAAAAAACACGAAATTTTAAAATGAAAAATTTTGTTCTAAATGAAAAAATGACCCTTCTGGGACAATGTAGATTCGAAAAGTACATTAAATTTCCCATAAAATGACATGTTCCAAAATTTTTTACAGTCGAGTAACGGAAATTGGGAGAATTTTTAAAACTTTTTTATTGTTTTTTTCGATGAAAAATACGTTTTTTCGGAATTCTGAGTACGCCATCAAACCGGGCGTCTAATTTTACATAAAAGTCCCTTTGATGCCAAATTTCTATCTCATCACCGTTTCAGGCTGCAAATTATTGAAAAACACCTCTTTTTTCGCATGTTCAAAAATGGAAGGGGTCGTACCGCCCCTCCGTCACGAGATATCAAAAAACGGACCTCGGATTCGTGATCAGGGACAAAAGTTACCCCTTAGGACAAAGTTTCACGCAAATCGAAGAGGGGTCGGGGCAACTTTTCCCGATTTCGTGTGAGTTGGTAGAGAATTACCCATTATTTTTCAATTTGCGAACACATCTCCACTTGATTATATTCAAGGGCCCCCTTAAACTGTTTATCTAATATCCTTCAGGCAGGAGGGGTTCATCCGCGTCCTTCCAGGAAAAGTGAGTCCGGCAAAATGCGACTTTTTTCATCCCTTCACTCAATCCTTTTGCCCAGTTATTCACCCCGGATGTCCAGGCCCAAAATCAACACACGGTTAGAAAATCTATTCACGACCCCACGTTTACCATCGCCTTAGGCCCCTCTCCTGTTGGGGAATGTTGTAGTCCTGACCATGCAATAAAGTTCCACTCCAATCAACATCCACTCAACTTTCGCGCGAGCTTGGTTGAATTTTGACATTGCACGGTGGGCTAGTTGACAGTATTTTCTTGTTGAAAAGTTGATAAAAATAACTTTTCAAAATTTAAACTAAACTTTTACAAAAAACCGCCAATCGATTTTTTTCAGCATTTCCGTTTCCGTTGACCGTCCCCCTTTCTGGAAAAAAGGGCTGTTATTTTTTTTTTCGGTGCCCGAATGTTGTTACAGTTTGTCCGGGGTGGGTTGGTGGGTCACCAAGCGGAAGCCGTCCGGGTGGCGTCTCGTCTGACGGGTCGTCGTCGTCGTCGGCGCGGGCCCAAATTTAATTTGGCCCCGGCATTTCCAAATTCCCTTCATTCCAGGGTGTGGGCCCTTTTTTTCCCGCGGTGGGGTTTACCACAGAGCGTGGAAATGGGGGAGAAGGATGGGGGGAAATGCCGACAACAGATCGAAATTAAATTTTTATGCGTTGAATTGAGCGATGGACAATAGGGTTACGAGGACTTTTTTTGTAAAATCCTAACAATACTTGGACCAAAGCTGGTTTAGTCAAGCATTTAGCTAAATTGGAAATAATAACAAAAAAGAAGCAAACGCTGTTTCATTAAAAATAGAATTTAATCCAAAAGGAAATATTTTCAGAAACATAATTTTTAAAGCGCAGAGGCCATTTCTTCAATTAATGTCAAAATTGCCTAGGAATTGATGATTGAGAGTAGAAACATTTCCACCTGAACCAGATGCTCAACACCATAACAGCCGATCATTGCCGGCCGCTCCCATCTCCACCGCACACCAGGGACAAGAATAAGATATTTGGAAGCTGGGAGTTGTTGAATGGGTTTCAGAACTCTGATTTTTTACTTAATTTCAAAAATTGAACAATTTACAATTCTGTTTTTAATAATTATTGTATCCAGCTTCCAGCATCTGTTTTAGCCAATCACGTGAAAAATATTTTTTTCATCACTGCATTTAACGCCAAAAAGTTTAATTTGAATTTGAAAAAAATCTTTACAAAACGTATTTTTCCGTGTACAATAAAAATCATATTTTTCCTCGATATCTCTCTATTATTAAAATACATAATCAGCGCTAAAGTTTAGGGTGCAGCAAAATCCTGAACTAGATCAATGTATTTAAATAAAGTAATTATATTTAGAAATCGTCCAAAATTTAAACTATCTTTCAAAACTCTTTTTATTTCCTTTTTTTGATAAATTGTACCTTTTTGAAGTAATATTTCTACGTAAACATTTTCGAAACCTGTATGATTTTTTTATTTTCAAATAAATCTTGTAAAAAGAGTTCAATTTGTTGGGTGGTGACGCGCGGTCAATTATTTGGCATTGTGTGTGAAAAGAAGAGAATTTTGCTTCGTGTTTCATCCTGATTGGCTTGCTCAAGTCCTTCCTACATCATCGTTGATCGGGAGGCACGACGTCGTGTGGATTGTTGCATTAAAATAAGTTTAAGTATTACTGTAAATGACTGTAAAAAAGTCCTTCCTATATCATCAATGTCGTCTGGGTAATCGTGATGAAAAATTACATTTATTCAGTGTTTAAATACCTGTGCGCGAGTGTTTTGGTGTGCTAATTAGAAAGACCTTCCCATAGCATCGTTGCTCGGAAGGCTCGCCGACGGGTCTGTTATGAAAGTCCTCCCCATAGCGTCGTAGCTCGGGAGGCATCGAAAAGCCAATACCTTATCCTACTAACCCAAAAAAAAAATTAATCACGTGATGCTTGAAGGAGATGCTGTGGATTCAACGGTCTCAAGCGGTATCAACAAGTATATAGCGAAAAACTATGTGCTTGATGAGTCTGCAACTTCAACTATCGGACTAACATTCCTACCTTTTGTTGAACTGCAGGCTTCTTGGGAGGGCGCCGGTATTGACTAATAAAGTCGGGGTCTTCAGGGGTTAAACAGTGAACGGATGGTTGGCTCCCACTGATCATTTTTGATTCATTGTTTAACTTCAGCTGATCTGTCAATAACGGAGTAGCAGCTCATTGGCAGTCAACCATGCTCATGCTCATGCTCATGCTCAAATAAATCTTGTAAAAAGATATCTATGAATATTCATTTCTTATAGCGCGCACAGTAATTCAAAATACTACTTTTGTGATCTTGATTGATAAGAGCAATTCTCTCAAGATATTTTTTTAAATATTACCTTTGTTTCTTTGATACGGAAGAAATTGTAGTGCTCAAAATAATATTTTTTGAAAATTCTCAATTTTGGATACATTTCAAGTGACAAAAAATGGCATCTTTTGAACTTTGGCTCAAGTTGATCAAAATTCATTCGGCAGTGTTGGCAATTTTTAAAAAATAATATTTGAAAAATAGCCGGACATTTTTTTAAGATGATCTATGATTTTTAGATTTTTTATGAATTTCAAAACAAACAGCATTTTACTTTTGCACACCATAAATAAAATTTTACAAAATAAATTGAAGTAAATTGGGATCTATTTTTAGTGTAAGATGAAATTAACAAATGTTCTGCAAAGCCACATAATAGTTAAAGAAAAAATAAATAAATGTGCTACGAATCGGCTCCAAAATTGAGTAATGATTCTTTGGCCCAAATAATTATTCCCGAATTTTTTTGCCAGTAGGGTGATCTACGTCAAAAAATCAAACTTTTTTTAAGTCTTCATAAAGGCTCTTCATTCGGATGTATTTTTTTATCCGACTGAAACTTTTTTGGTGCCTTCGGTATGCCCAAAGAAGCCATTTTGCATCATTAGTTTGTCCATATAATTTTCCATACAAATTTGGCAGCTGTCCATACAAAAATGATGTATGAAAATTCATAAATCTGTATCTTTTGAAGGATTTTTTTGATCGATTCGGTGTCTTTGGCAAAGTTGTAGGTATGGATACAGACTTCACTGGAAAAAAATGATACACGGTAAAAAAAATTTCGTGATTTTTTTATTTAACTTTTTATCACTAAAACTTGATTTGCAAAAAAACACTATTTTTATTTTTTGATATGTTTTAGAGGACAAAAAATGCCAACTTTTCAGAAATTTCCAGGTTGTGCAAAAAATCATTGACCGAAATCATTGAATTTTTTAATGAATACTGATTTTTTCAAAAGATCTTAATTTTGGTCGCAAAACTTTTTCAACTTCATTTTTCGATGTAAAATTGAATTTGCAATCAAAAAGTACCGAAGTGAAATTTTGATAAAGTGCACCGTTTTCAAGTTATAGCCATTTTTATGTAACTTTTTTGAAAATAGTCGCAGTTTTTCATTTTTGTAAATAAGTGCACATGTTTGTCCACTTTTGAAAAAAATATTTTTGAAAAGCCGAGAAAATTTTCTATATTTTGCTTTTTCGGACTTTGTTGATACGACCTTTAGTTGCTGAGATATTGCAATGCAAAGGTTTAAAAACAGGAAAATTGAAGTTTTCTTAGTCTCACCCAAACAGCCTACCAGTTTTCAATGTCGATATCTCAGCAACTTATGGTCCGATTTACAATGTTAAAATATGAAACATTTGTGAAATTTTCCGATCTTTTCGAAAAAAATTTTTCAAAGTTTTCAAATCAAGACTAACATTTTAAAAGGGCGTAAAACTGAATGTTTGACCTTTTTGAAATGTTAGTCTTGATTTGAAAATTTTGAAAATATTGTTTTCGAAATGATCCGAAAATTTCACAAATGTTTCATATTTTAACATTGAAAATCGGACCATTAGTTGCTGAGATATCGACATTGAAAAATGGTAGGCTGTTTGGGTGAGACTAAGAAAACTTCAATTTTCCTGTTTTTAAACCTTTGCATTGCAATATCTCAGCAACTAAAGGTCGTATCAACAAAGTCCGAAAAAGCAAAATATAGAAAATTTTCTCGGCTTTTCAAAAATATTTTTTTCAAAGGTGGGCAAATATGTGCACTTATTTAAAAAAATGAAAAACTGCGAATATTTAAATAAAAAGTCACTTAAAAAGGTATTTAACTTGAAAACGGTGCACATTATCAAAATTTCACATCAGTACTTTTTGATTGCAAATTTAATTTTACATCGAAATATGAGGTTGAAAAATTTTTGCGACCAAAATTTCGATTTATTGAAAAAATCAGTATTGATTAAAAAAATCATAACTCGGTCAATGATTTTTTGTACAACTTAGAAATTTCTGAAAAGTTGGCATTTTATGTCCTCTAAAACATATCAAAAAATAAAAATAGTATCTTTTTGCAAATCAAGTTTTAGTGATAAAAAGTTAAATAAAAAATCACCAAATTTTTTTTACCGTGTATCATTTTTTTCCAGTGTAGTCCGTATCTATACCTATAACTTTGCCGAAGACACCAAATTGATCAAAAAATTCCTTCAAAAGATACAGATTTTTGAATTTTCATACATCAAAAATGATGGACAGCTGCCAAATTTGTATGGAAAATTATATGGACAAACTAATTATGCTAAATGGCTTCTTTGGGCATACCGAAGGCACCAAAAAAGTTTCAGTCGGATTAAAAAACAAAAAAATCGAATGACCGAAATCCTAGAGAACTGCTCAACAGCGTAAAATTTGTGAAATTTCACAATTTCCGCGAAATCTCGTAAAATTCAAGGGTTTTCGGAAATCGAACCACAAAAATACCAAATATTTTTTCCACAAGGTTGAAAATTGTGAATTTGATAAATTTAAAATTGAACATGTGATTTTTACCAAGGTTGTTAACTGATAGAATTATCGTCGATAATATTATCGTCTAACGATAAAGATAATAATTATCGTTATCGTCGGGACGATAACGGTAATCTATCGATATCGTTATACCGATAATTCTATCGGCGATAATTTTATCGACGATAATGGACGATAACTGTTATTAAATATATTTCTAAAATTGACTAAAACCAACCAATACGTGTCGAAACTTCCGCTTGGTAAATATTTTTTTGATAATTTGGTAATTTTCAAAGTAGAAATACTAGATAAAATCACAAAATACCATAGGGTAATTCTCTACCAACTCACACGAAATCGAGAAAAGTTGCCCCGACCCCTCTTCGATTTGCGTGAAACTTTGTCCTAAGGGGTAACTTTTGTCCCTGATTACGAATCCGAGGTCCGTTTTTTGATATCTCGTGACGGAGGGGTGGTACGACCCCTTCCATTTTTGAACATGCGAAAAAAGAGGTGTTTTTCAATAATTTGCAGCCTGAAACGGTGATGAGATAGAAATTTGGTGTCAAAGGGACTTTTATGTAAAATTAGACGCCCGATTTGATGGCGTACTCAGAATTCCGAAAAAACGTATTTTTCATCGAAAAAAACACTAAAAACGTTTTAAAAATTCTCCCATTTTCTGTTACTCGACTGTAAAAATTTTTGGAACATGTCATTTTATGGGAAATTTAATGTACTTTTCGAATCTACATTGACCCAGAAGGGTCATTTTTTCATTTAGAACAAAAATTTTCATTTTAAAATTTCGTGTTTTTTCTAACTTTGCAGGGTTATTTTTTAGAGTGTAACAATGTTCTACAAAGTTGTAGAGCAGACAATTACAAAAAATTTGATATATAGACATAAGGGGTTTGCTTATAAACATCACGAGTTATCGCGATTATACGAAAAAAAGTTTTGAAAAAGTTGGTCGTCACCGATCATGGCCGTTCATGGTCACCTGCGACAGACACGGACGACGAAACAAAGAGAAACGCAAAAAGTAACTTTTTCAAAACTTTTTTTCGTAAAATCGCGATAACTCGTGATGTTTATAAGCAAACCCCTTATGTCTATATATCAAAATTTTTGTAATTGTCTGCTCTACAACTTTGTAGAACATTGTAACACTCTAAAAAATAACCCTGCGAAGTTAGAAAAAACACGAAATTCTAAAATGAAAAATTTTGTTCTAAATGAAAAAATGACCCTTCTGGGTCAATGTAGATTCGAAAAGTACATTAAATTTCCCATAAAATGACATGTTCCAAAATTTTTTACAGTCGAGTAACGGAAAATGGGAGAATTTTTTAAACTTTTTTAGTGTTTTTTTCGATGAAAAATACGTTTTTTCGGAATTCTGAGTACGCCATCAAATCGGGCGTCTAATTTTACATAAAAGTCCCTTTGACACCAAATTTCTATCTTATCACCGTTTCAGGCTGCAAATTATTGAAAAACACCTCTTTTTTCGCATGTTCAAAAATGGAAGGGGTCGTACCGCCCCTCCGTCACGAGATATCAAAAAATGGACCTCGGATTCGTGATCAGGGACAAAAGTTACCCCTTAGGACAAAGTTTCACGCAAATCGAAGAGGGGTCGGGGCAACTGCTGTGTGAGTTGGCGGAGAATTACCCCATATTCTTTGAAAGTACTTTTTTTTTATAATTCACAATTTGGGTATCAAACGAGTGATACAGTTTTCTTCAAAACTCATCAAAATGTTAAAAATTGGTTGAAGTTTTGATCAGACATGTTTTTCTTTTTCTATTCTGAACGATCTTTTATGAAACTTCCATTTTTCCCAAATACCGTAAAAGAAATAACAAATCACTTCT
>NC_068939.1:167674981-167858342 GCF_016801865.2 Culex pipiens pallens
GTGATGTTTGCATTAGGAACGAGCAGGATAGACTCTTTGTTTACACTTCGGCTTCGGTCCCATTACCATTTTTTGCTTGACTTGTTAATCCTCTAAGACCCAATTTTAAATCCTCAAAACTCTTAGGATAGAAAAACTTTTGATTTTACAAACGTTGAAAAAGAAGCATTTTCAGCAAAAATAAAAATAAAAATTTAAATAGCAAGGCACAGTCTCAACATTTGCAAGGAAAAAGTGTTTTAAAATGCATTTTACACTAGTTCAGTTGTTTTACAATCATTAGTTTTCAAAAAAAGTAAGATTTGACGAAAACAAAAAAATTAGCAAAAAAAAACTATTTGCGATGCTATACAACGAAAATTTTCAAAAATCAAAAGATGTTCCAATTTACCCAAACATGATTAAAATCTATTAAAATGATTTTAAACGCAGGGGAATGCATTTTAAATTAATTTCAGCTGATAGCACTTAAATTTCCATTGAAATATTGATTTTTTTTTTTGAAAAAATACTTTTTTTTGTCCCCCTGATTTTTTTGGTCAACCATCAGCTTGCTTGGTTTCATGAGCGTCGCGACGCCTGCCTCAATCTTTGCTGCAGGAGCAGCAAGTGCTGCCAGAAGAGAGTGAAGAAAAAGTTGATATTTTCAGCGGCAGTGTTATAAATTTTGTAACATTTTAAATAGTGGAAGAATCTTTTCGCACTCTACGGCCAAGTTGCTCTCTGGAACACGGACTATTAGCTCATGAGGTTTTTGAAAAATGCAAAAATCGGGAAAATCGGGACTCAAAACTGGCAAAATCCAGAACGCACCAGTTTTACGGGTTAAATCCCATTTCAAATTTAAAGTCAAAGCGCCAGGTCCTGTCGCAACGAATCAAGCTCATATTTGGGATTCGGGCTCAATACATCTACGGCAGGGGTGCTCAAAGTTTTTGGAGGCCGGGCCAAATTTGAAGCTCAAATGAAGTTGCGGGCCAAATTTACAAAAAAGGTTATTAAAAAAAAATACGTCATTTTGATTTAAAAGATTTAATTTTTGTTATTCAAAAAAATGTCAATTCAAAATAATGTAAAGTACAAACTAGCTTTTTTTCTATCGGTATTGATGATTTTATTGTTTTAGGTATTTGAAAAAAAGTTTTTAGCTGAATGTACTTGTGTTTTCAAAAAAAAGTTTTGTTTTTATATTTCGAAAATGGTGACATAACATGTTGAACAATTTATCTAAAGGCGTAATTTTATCTATAAGTTTAGTGTGGCTTATGAAAAATCGTTGAGAGCCAGAATTTCAACATTTCAATGAAAAAAAATGTAAGCTTCCGTATGGTTAAGGCTACCAACTCTTGCTGAGCAAAAATCCGTACACTTTGCCGATATGACACCATGGTGTAAAAAAAATGTCAATGACTTATTTAGATAAATTAAATTTGAGAATTAAAAATATAAAACTGTGTCGTTTTAACCTGGATGCTGAACAGTGGTTCGCAAAACGGCCTTAATTTTGAACTTTCAACGTGGAACCAATTTGCTGTTTGCCAAAAGTAGAGAGTATTGTAATCGATCAATAAAAATTGTTTTTTTTTCAAGAATAAAAAATGTGTGGCTTTTGAGGACATGGAGTTGAAGTCAAGAAATCTTAAGAAAGTTTAAGGCGAGATCGTATTTTTTTATGATTATAATTGGATGTTGTTTATGGAGTCGATGCTTCCATCCAGAAGCAGTCTTTATTGTTTAATTCCGTTTGAAAACCTATTTGTTTAGTGAAAATTTTCTCTGTTTGTTGGTGTTGTAAACTCACGGCCAAACCTTAAAAATGTCGACCGTTCACTGCAAATTTGCAAACAAGACTGAAGATCATTCTGAGAGCGCACACACACTTGCGACTCTTTCATTTCATCTCTCCAACGCCGCGCGATTCCGACCCGACGCTCGAAAGCTTTGCAACCATCGCCGCAATCGTTCGTTATCCCTCTCTCCAATTTCTCTCTCTTTTTTGTTAAGCAAAGCTTTACGTTGCGCAGCAGGACCAACCTAGACGAAGCACTCACACTCATACAGCGCGCGTGTGTACACGTTGCTGACCAATTTCTTGGCACACGAGAGTGCTTCGTCGTCGTTGCTTTTCAGCAAACCAAAACCCAAACAATTTTCAACACAAACATTTGAAAAGGTCATAATTCATATCTACGTTTTATTTTTCATATAATAATTTATTCAATTAGGTTATTTTGCAAATATTGATTATCCTGGTCTTATTCTCTACAGTTGGATCAGTTTCGATAGAATTAGCGATGTTTTTTTTGCTGGACCAGAAAAAAGCTGCAGGATTCCAAAATCAGCCAGGAAATTTATAATTTATAATACTTTCGCCGAAGTTCTTTGGCGTCCGTAAAAAAGAAAAACCTTTTCATTCCGATCAAAACATGAAAACACACAAAATTTTTCCAGCGAAAAATGTCAAAAACTAGACAAAATAAAACACATATTACAGATAATAAAACAGCTCATTTACCAGTAAGAAAAAAGTCATGCTTGTGCTTGAACAGCCTCCTATTTTGTAGATGTAAACAAAGTGGGATCATTCGAAAATCACGTTGCGCATTCTCTCTATTCATCACCCAGGTAATAAAGGAACATGTTCTTAGTGAATTTTCTTACAAGCTGCATGCATTAATTTTGGTTAGAAAATTGTTTGGATCATTTTGTGGAGCGATTTTTGATTTTTTTTTACCTGAAAAATATTTTTTCTCAAAAACGCCCTAGTAAAAGTAAAAGACACCCTATTGCCCATACAAAAATGTTGAAAAATCTGGCAAACAAAAATGATCCACTGCCGGTGACAAATAAAAGAGGCGGTAAAGGTACCATTTTTTTCAAAAAATCGTCATGTTTAATTTTATATTTTCAAAATGGCTTAATTAGAACTTATATAGGTTACATATAAAAAAGATGATTTACATCTTTTAAAATTATAACATCTAATTCGATTAATAAAATCGAACATCTCTTATGATTTTTTTTAATAAACTTGAAACACTACTAGAAATTTGCCAAGAGCAAAAAAAAAAAAATGTTATAGCCTTTGAACAAAAAACGTTTGAATCGTCTGATGAACGACCATGAAAATTCAAAAATCAAGGTGTGACAAATAAAACCAAAAAAAATAGAAATTTCATAAAAATATAAAGTTTAAAAAAATCATATCAAACTAAAACAAGATTACCTAAACTGATTTCTTTTAAGCTACTCACGGCATCTTCAGCACCGCCTCCACCAGCTCCCTGCGCGTGTTCAGCTGAAACGGAAAGATGGCCGTCGTCTTGACGGT
The DNA here is from genome assembly GCF_016801865.2 of Culex pipiens pallens. Classification (NCBI taxonomy): domain Eukaryota; kingdom Metazoa; phylum Arthropoda; class Insecta; order Diptera; family Culicidae; genus Culex; species Culex pipiens. Next base: position 167,678,313 of record NC_068939.1, read on the forward strand.
GCGGGCCTGCCCCGCCAGCCGTATCTCGTCCCGCAGCTCCTCCATGAAGCCGCGCACCGCGTACTTGGTCGTGGTGTAGTGCCGCGTCAACCCCACCGGCAGCAGGGCCGACGCCGACGCAATCGTCACAATGTGACCTCGCTTGCGGGCGTACATCCCCGGCAGGAACGCGTTGACCGTCTGAAAGTTGGCTTTTGGTTATGTCAATTTTGACAATTTTGACAATTTTGACAATTTTGACAATTTTGACAATTTTGACAATTTTAACAATTTTGACAATTTTGACAATTTTGACAATTTTGACAATTTTGACAATTTTGACAATTTTGACAATTTTGACAATTTTGACAATTTTGACAATTTTGACAATTTTGACAATTTTGACAATTTTGACAATTTTGACAATTTTGACAATTTTGACAATTTTGACAATTTTGACAATTTTGACAATTTTGACAATTTTGACAATTTTGACAATTTTGACAATTTTGACAATTTTGACAATTTTGACAATTTTGACAATTTTGACAATTTTGACAATTTTGACAATTTTGACAATTTTGACAATTTTGACAATTTTGACAATTTTGACAATTTTGACAATTTTGACAATTTTGACAATTTTGACAATTTTGACAATTTTGACAATTTTGACAATTTTGACAATTTTGACAATTTTGACAACTTTGACAATTTTGACAATTTTGACAATTTTGACAATTTTGACAATTTTGACAATTTTGACAATTTTGACAATTTTGACAATTTTGACAATTTTGACAATTTTGAACCTACATAAAAGCTGGCTAGAATGTTGACGTTCACCAGACGTTGCAGATTTTCCGGCACGTACTCATCCGACACGAGAAACGGGACGAGGCCGGCGTTGTTCACGAGCAGATCCACCGGCGATCCCAGGTCGGCTTCTATGCGCTGGCGAAGATCGTTAACTTGATCGCAGCAGGCTACGTCAATCTGCAAGTAAGCGACGAAAGTAAAAGTGGTGTCAAGGCCATCTCTGATGTCACCTCACTTTGTACGCAACGGCTTTCACGCCGTAATATCTCAGCTCCAGCACGGTTCTCGTCGCTGCGTACTCATCCAAGTCGGCTACGACCACGTGGCAGCCATGTTTGGCCAACTCGATGGCGATGGCGCGGCCCAGTCCGTTTGCGCCACCAGTGACCAACGCCGTCCAGCCGCGAATGTCTTTGGGATTCTTCCAACGCAAGAACTTTCGCGCCAACAGGTACAACGTGTGTGGAATCAATTTCGTTACATAAATCAGCAATTTGGTAACGATCTTTAGCACGCGGACCACGGTCATCAGCGGTGTTCGCTGTGGCAGCGGCAGGGCCGGATTGTACGGCAACTTCTGGAACTCAACCAAACTACTCATCGCACGGCCGATCAAAGACTGATTGCGAGTGGTGTTCTTAGGCGAACTACACGGAGCGCAACGAAGCATAAAACAACTTGCAATTGCAGCATGCTCGCGTAAACCAGTTTAAGGTTATGCGTCTACCCTCAAAAGTAAACTTTCTTGAGCGACCAGTAGTCACTTGGTATGATTCGACCGCTCGGTAAGCTACTCCACCAAACTACCCGCAAAATGATCCCCTCGGCGGACCCCGACTCCCGCGGCAGCCTGTACGAGTTCCAGCTGAAACCGTACAACCCGATGCCACCGGTTCCTCCCAAGTCGCTGTGGCACCAGTTCAAGCGGATCGTCTACTTTGTTGAGTTCCTGTTCAAAAGTATTCCCCTCTGGCTGCGAGTGTTCTCCAACTGGTTGTTGCCAAAGCCCCCGAAAATCATCACCAACTGGAATGCCCTGGTCACGGGAGGCGCCAACGGGATCGGCAGCGGAGTTGTGCGCGAGCTGGCCAAGTACGGCTGCAACGTGATCATCGCCGACTTGGACGAGGTCAACGGGGAGCGGATCGTGCAAGAGCTGAAGAAAAAGCATCTGATCAAGGCCGGCTTCTACAGGGTAAGTAGGCCATGCCGTTTTTTTCTGTTCGCCTGCAATCAATAATTGATTACCCAGGTTGACGTTTCGGAGTACGACGAAGTCGTGCAGCTAGGCCGCAAAATCGAGCACGACTTTGGCCCCGTTGACATTCTGGTCAACAATGCGGGCGCCCTGCCGTTCTCCGTCCCCGACGAGTACTCGCCGGCGAATCTGCAACGCATGATGGACGTCAACGTCCTGAGTCACTTTTGGACCGTGAAAACCTTCCTGCCGGGGATGTACGAACGGCGCCGGGGCCACGTCGTCGGTTTGTCCTCCCGCAGTGGTTACGTTCCCACGGGGTACATGCGCAACTACGCCACCAGCAAGTACGCCGTGCGCGGGTTTATGGAGGAACTGCACGACGAAATCTTCCAGGCCGGGTACGAGGGAGAGGTTGTGACGACCAGCGTCTTTCCTGCCGTGATTGGCACCCGGAAGGAGTCGATTGGGACGCTGCTTACGCTACCGTGAGTTGCGCTCTGTAGAAGCTGTTGTTTCCATGTTAAATGTTTCTAATCTTTTTCAAGTGGATACTCCGAGATGGAAGTTACCACCGTAGAGGAGTGTGGCAGGCAGATTGTGAACGCAATTCGACACAACAAACGGAAGCTGTTCGTGCCGGATGTCTTCCAAACGTGGCAGCTAGCGTTGTTTGAGTAAGACTGTTAATTTTTAGTTTCTTAAAATTGAAATTCTTATATTTTTATTGTTTTAATTCACAGAGATCTTCCGAGAGAAATTACCCGGCTCTTGAAGGAAGAGCTGTTTAAACGCTAAATTAAGCGTGAGAAGAATTATGTCTGAACCGAAAATAAAATCAATTTCTGCATCCTTTCTACTTGAAAGATTCACAGATTGTTGTTGTTAATTCATTTATTTCTGGCAGCTTTAACCTTCGTGGTCATTCGCTGCCCTTAGATTCACAGAAGCTATCACGAAAGTATATGGATTAAGACGTTAATTTTATTATTTATTTATTTATTTAATAAAAAATCATTAACAAATCTTCTTAAACAGCAATTGCAAAAACAATAAACGATTTTGGCTGTAAAATATTCATACCTTGTTTATTATTCAATATTTAATAAAATTCTTTAAAAACTTCAATTAAGAGGCAGTATTTGTAGATTCTGCTCGGTTTGTTCTAGAGGTCGTATCGAGGTGCTCCGATTTGGATGAAACTTTCAGGGTTTGTTTGTCTATACATGAGATGAACTCATGCCAAATATGAGCCCTCTACGACAAAGGGAAGGGGGTAAAACGGGCATTGAAGTTTGAGGTCCAAATCACATGAAAAATCTTAAAATTGCTCGCATTTCCGTAAAACTTCATCAATTCCAACTCTATTAGATGCATTCGAATGGTCTTTTGAAGCCCTTCAAAATGTGCTATAGACATCCAGGATTGGTTTGACTTTTTCTCATAGCTTTTGCAAAAAACTGTTTAAAATTGATTTTTTTAAAACCTTAATAACTTTTTGCAACAGCCTCCAACACCCATACTCCCATAGGTCAAAAGTTAGGTTATTACATGGACTATAAGCCTATTGTATTAACTTTTTGGCCAATCGCAGTTTTTCTCATAGTTTTACGATATTTCTATAACAAACATTTTACAACGTTAGTTTTTGCCCTGTAGGCCTCCATAGCAGCACTTTTTGGTCTCAATTTTGACATATTCGGAATCCTCAGAAAATTTTACATTAGATTGAAGTGTTGGAATTTTGAATTTGATTAAGAAAATAATTGAATAAAACATTTCTGAAAAAAGTTAGATTTTTCATACCCTGTGTTCAATACGTCAAATGCTGTATGAAGTAGGCGGATACCTGTTTTACCCATAATCCGACAAAATGGTAAATAATATTTTAATTAATTCTAAATGGCATTTTTTCCAATCAAATTCAAAATTCCAACACTTCAATCTAATGTAAAATTTTCTGAGGATTCCGAATATGTCAAAATTGAGACCAAAAAGTGCCGCTATGAAGACCTACAGGGTAAAAACTAACGTTGTAAAATGTTTGTTATAGAAAAATCGTAAAACTATGAGAAAAACAGCGATTGGCCAAAAAGTTAATACCGTAGGCTTATAGTTCATGTAATTCTCTAACTTTTGACCTATGGGAGTATGGGTGTTGGAGGCTGTTGCAAAAAGTTATTAGGGTTTTAAAAAAATCCATTTTTAACAGTAATTTGCAAAAGCTATGAGAAAAGGTCAAACCAATCCTGGATGTCTATAACACATTTTGAAGGGCTTCAAAAGTCCATTCGAATGCATCTCTTTGATGAAGTTTTACGGAAATGCGAGCAATTTTAAGATTTTTCATGTGATTTGGACCTCAAACTTCAGTGCCCGTTTTACCCCACTTCCCTTAGTCGTAGAGGGTTCATATTTGGCATGAGTTCATCTTATGTATAGACAAACAAACCCTGAAAGTTTCATCCAAATCGGAGCAACTCGATACGACCTGTTTCACATCGGTGAAAAACTCGCTCTTAAAAACAATTTGCAGACATAAGAAAAATTAATCAATGCATTTTTTCCGTGACCTAGCTCAACCTATTTTTTTCATTAAAGCTTTTAAAGTGTAAATACATTTAAAATCACTCATCTTTTCATTCATAATTGTTTATCAATCATGAATATATTCCCTCGATTTTTGGTACCGCCCTCTTTTTTGTCGATTTTCTAAAAAACTTTTTTTTCTTTTAATCATATCTTTGCAACTATTTGAGCAAAAGACTTTCTACAGGTTGCATTTTATAGAAAATTGTCCAAGAAATTCGATAAAAATAAAATTTTAACCCTTAAATGCCCACTATTATTATATTTTAACGTTTTAAGTATTAAAATTCAGTTTTGACAAATTGACTATACTTTTATTTTTTTTATTTTATCGCCATCGTGTTCCCCGGACAATTTTACATAATAATCAATATAGACTTCAAACTAAAATGAACTATTGGCGAGATACAGCGATTTTACTGAAAAAAGTTATGAATTCAAATCCGAAATAAGTTTCTCACATATAAAAACCGAATTATGCGAGATTCATTCCTTTTTGTTGAAAAGTACAACATGAACTTCCGAATGCTGCGCAAAATCAAACTTTTTTCAGTAAAATCGCTGTATCTCGTAAATAGTTCATTTTAGTTTGAAGTCTACATTAATTATTATGTAAAATTGTCCGGGGAACACGATGGTGATAAAATAAAATAAATAAAAATATAAGCAATTGGTCAAAACTGATTTTTTATACTTAAAGCGATAAAATATAATATAAGTGGGCATTTAAGGGTTAAAATTTTATTTTTATCGAATTCCTTGGACAATTTTCTATAAAATGCAGCCTGTAGAAAGTCTTTTGCTCAAATAGTTGCAAAGTTATGATTAAAAGAAAAATTTTTTTTTAGAAAATCGCCAAAAAAGAGGGCGTGGCCAAAAATAGAGGGATGGTCCAATCAGCACCAAACTTGGGATTTCTGTTAACTATCGATAGATAAACGTTCCCTCTAAGTTTGGTCCAAATAGGTGAAGGTCGAGTCCAAAAGTGTACTCAGTTGACCTGGACTGACCCATATAGTCCTGACCTAGGTCCTGACTCGATTATCCGACGTAGGGGAAATATACCCATTTTAAGCCTAATAAGCGGTCGTGTTTGAATAATGCTGGATAATCTGGAGTGTTCCTTGAAATTTACTAAAACCAAGTACACCAACGAGTAGAGCAATTTTTTGTTAACATTTCTGTTTATTTTCACTTTTAATAATAGTTATGCTATTCCTTTTACAAGCATTTGAAAAAAATATTTCCAAAATGCATTCTAATCGATCGAGTGCATTGGGCCACGCCCATTTTCCTATTTTCAGCTTAATACCAGCGCTCTTTTGGGTCTGTTTAGTGCTGCCAAAATTGATGAAATTTTAAGCGAACACTCACGAAAAGTAGCATTTATAGAGACATTTTCCTAGCGTCTCTGGCTCTGGTGCTGCTGGTGGTGTTGGTGGCCACCCTTTGTTCTTTATTCGCTTCTCGCTCGGTTTTCTTCAGCCATTGATTGGAATGGGTTGCCAAAATTCAAACGTCAAACAACTTGGCGCGTTTGTATTTTTTATGGCGCTTGCTAATAATTTACATCATTCGGGATTATTTTTCAAGTGAGTGCATAACTAATGTTCAAAAGAATATGTTGCCGGTATAGTTGTAAGCAATTTCATATCTTAAGCGCTTTGGAAACGTTAGCGCAAGTGAAACGCAGAGTCTCTCTCCGAAACTTCAAACACAACAAAAGCAGCGAACCGAAGATTGGCAATGACGTTTTGGAATTTTGACAGTTTGGAACGCATGAATTACCCCATTGTCCGGTTTCCCGCATGGGTGGTGTGGAAATTGTTGCACATGACTGAAGTTGAGAAATTTGCAACTTAGTTTGATTAATGCTAAATTTTAAAATTTAAACACAAATCTCCAGCGAATTCATGTGAAAACTAAAGATACACTAAAGGCACGATGATTTGATGTGCAATCTTGATCAGAATCGCGATAAAAGCGGTTTAAATTGAAAAATAATAATTTCGTTAAGCAGTTAAGCTCTCATCTTGCGTGTGCCAACAAAACGATGAGAAATGGTCTCGAATAATAGAAATTATGATCAAAAGTGCATTAAATTTGAACTTTTTGGCCAGTAAACGGCATAAATTTGCATGCTTACTCAAGCTGTTGCTAGTAAGTTTATCCAGCTTTTTAAGCGAAAATGGCGTTCGAATGGTGAACGCCCGAAATGTCAAAATCACGCAGTGGTACCAACATTACGAAAAAAGTGTGCCATGGCATGACAGCCGCATTTTTTTCTAATGTTGGTGCTACTGTGCGATTTTGACATTTCGGACGTTCAACATTCGAACGCCATCTTCGCTTAAAAACCTGGATAGCCTAAATAGTAATTTTGGAGCTTTAATCGAGCATCAAACTCACCATATGACGAAGATAGGTGTTTGATAAGAAAGGGTATATAGACTAGAAAATCGTGACGTCAGAAATGAACTCAAATCACTCAAAGTTCATTTTGTGAGTGACTTTAACATTTTGGCCTAGTTTGACAGCTACCTCGTTCCCAGGTTTTCTGTGGGAGAGAAAAGGAGGCGAATACTTTATGAAAATCATACCTGTCAAAATTCCTAGCCTCAAAATTTTGTCGCGAGTTGCTTTTCTCCTCTATTCCCCCTACATTAATTCTTTGGAACGCGCATGCCTACTTTGCTGTCGAATTAATTAATCAACCTTTCTTCACGGTTTTGTCAACTGTGCAAACAAAAGCCGAGAGATTGATCGGGGGAGGTCGCTGCAATAAATAAGAAATTAAACAATTGGGTACTAAAGCCCTATGTCAACTTTTATGTACAACGGTAAAAAACACGTTTAAAAACCATTTTTGATCACTTTTTTTCATTTTAATGCAAAAAAAAAAATTGACAAGACAACATTTTTTCGATGGATCAACTATGGTCCCCTTGGAACGAGCTGTCAAGTAGGAGCTTTTCTGTCAAGAAGGACCGCGAGGATAATTTTTTAAAATTGATTTAAAAATCAATTTTAAACTCTTTGTGGTCGTACAAAGGGTCATTGTACTCAGAAAAATAAGCTTTATCGCTGTAAACAATAATATCAGCAATCTAAGCTTCATTTTAGGACCCAATTATTAATCCTTAATCATTACGAATCCCAGCCCTCACCTCGTCAACGCCAACGGCCAAACATTCGTGAGGTTCGGCACATCCATCTTCCTCGTGTTGTTCCGAATGCCCTCGACAATCACCCGCCCAGCGTCTTCCGGGGTGGTCACGTCCAGTTCCGAGTTTCCACTAGGTTTTAACATTGTCAGTAGTAGATTCAAAAATAAACTCATCAAACTTACGGCAACGCAAGCAGCTTCTCAATCGACTCCTTGCGCGTTCCGATGACCCACGGGAACACGGTCGTGGTCACCACGCGGCCCTCGTACCCCGCGTGGTAGATTTCGTCGTGCAGGTCCTCCATGAAACCGCGGACGGCGTACTTGGTGGTGGCGTAGTTCCGCAAGTATCCCGTGGGGATGTAGGCGGATCCTGAGGACAGCGCTACGATGTGGCCGCGGCCACGGGCGTACATTCCCGGCAGGAAGGTCGACGTGGTCTGTGAGTGAGATTTCTTTTGGGGTCAAGGTAGATTTGAAAAAGTTTCATTTTTGCGTACCCAGAAGTGGCTCATCAAGTTGACGTTCACCATTCGTCGCAGATTCTCAGGCGTGTACTCGTCATCCACTAAAAATGACAAGATCCCAGCGTTGTTGACCAGGATGTCCACCGGTCCGCAGTCGCTTTCGATTTTGCGTCCGAGCTTTACGACCTCCTCGTAAACGGACACGTCGACCTGAAATATCCAAGTAGGTCAGACGAAACTCTTCACCTAGAACAAAACTCATGGCTTACTTTGTACACGGCGGCTTTCACACCGAGTTTGAGCAGTTCCTTGACCGTTTTCTTCCCGTTGACCACATCCAAGTCGGCGATGATCACGTTGCAGCCGTTCCGGGCAAGTTCCAACGCAACCCCGCGGCCAATCCCGTTGGAACCTCCGGTGACCAGGGCGGTCCAGCCGACGATGGACTTGGGTGGGGGTGGCCATATCCAACGGATGATCAGGTTTATCCAAATTGGGATGCTTTTGATCAAGAATTGTATGAAGTAGATGATCCGTTTGAACCGATGCCACAGCGATTTCGGTGGAACCGGTGGCAACGGATTGTACGGTTTCAGCTGGAACTCGTACAGAGTTGAATCGTGGAAACGGGAAGTTATCATTTTGTTGAGTGGTAGATCGAAACTAATCGTTCTACAATGCTATCCTTAACCCAAGAACTGCTAGCTTTCTGCTCCAATGCACATGTGTTAGGCCAGAGTTAACACAGTAGTAGGCGGTGTTAAGCGATGAAGAGTAGAAACGATCAACATAGCCATGATTTGTGTTGTTTAGTCTTTCGGTAAGCTTCCAGCCAAAATGACCATCTGCCGCTCCAACGAATCAACGCTGTACGAGTTCCAGCTGGAACCGTACAACCCGTTGCCACCGGTTCCACCGAAATCGCTGTGGCATCGTTTCAAACGGATCCTGTACTTTATCCAATTCTTGATCAAAAGTATCCCAGTTTGGATAAAAGTGATCATCGAGTGGCTATGGCCACCCGCGCCCAAATCCATCGCCGGCTGGACCGCCCTAGTTACCGGAGGTTCCAACGGAATCGGCCACGCTACAGCCCTGGAACTGGCCCGGAACGGCTGTCACGTGATCATCGCCGACTTGGATGTGGTCAACGGGAAGAAAACGATCAAAGAATTGCTTAACCTTGGTGTCAAAGCCGCACTGTACAAAGTAGGCCATGAGTTTTGTTCTAGGTGAAGAATTTCGTCTGACCTACTAGAATCTTTCAGGTCGATGTGTCCGTTTACGAGGAGGTCGTAAAGCTGGGACGCAAAATCGAAAGCGACTGCGGGCCGGTGGACATTGTGGTCAACAGCGCTGGGGTTTTACCGTTCTTGGTGGACGACGAGTACACGCCGGAAAATCTCCGCCGTGCCGTAAACGTCAACGTGATGGGACTCTTTTGGGTTCGTAAAACTGCCACAACAAAAAAGCATATTTAAAAACATCAAACTTAAAAACAGACCACGGCGACCTTCCTGCCGGGAATGTACGCCCGGGGTCGCGGCCACGTCGTGGGCCTCTCGTCCAGGGCGGCTTACACCCCGCTCGGCTACATGCGCATCTACAACACCACCAAGTACGCCGTGCGGGGCTTCATGGAGGATCTGCACGACGAAATCTACCACGCGGGGTACGAGAGCCGCGTGGTGACGACCAGCGTGTTTCCGGAGATCATCAGCACCCGGCGGGAAACGACGGAGCATTTGCTTTCGTTGCCGTAATTTTTAGTTTTATTTTTTCATCAAAATTTTGATAAAATGATTGTGTTATTTTTTTCAGTGGTTCCTCCGAGTTGACGGTGCCAACTCCGGAGGAGGTCGGCAGAGATATTGTGAACGCGATCCGGAACAACAAGCGGAAGATTCTCGTGCCAGATTTTCTACAAACTTGGCAGTTTGCGTTGTTTGAGTAAGTTTTACTTGGCTTAGGGTTTTTTTTTGTGCGAGAAACAGCAGGTTGAATGATTTTTTTTTGCAGGGATCTTCCAAAATCAGTCTCCAGACTTTTGTTCCAACAGTTGACAAAACCATGATTTCCAAAAAAAAAAACGGATTTTTTCTCCTTCTGATCATGATGATCCCAGTAACTTCATTTTTGAAACACATTGTAATTAGATAAATAAATAAATTTACCTAAATTCAGTCAAAACATCTCGAGTAAAGCAACTGAATCACGCCCCACGACAAAGCAACCTTTGGAGCGCGTCAAATTACACGCAATCTCGGCGGCTCCCAAAATTGACCTGCTTCGATCGATAAGGTCTGCCCTGCACACCCGAAAAATAACGCACCGCACACTTGGATTTAATCGCTTCGATAAGATATCGCCGCCTGCTGCCCCTCACCGCAATCGATTGGGCTATTTTGCGTTCAAAGTGCTTCGCAATGAGCAACTCGCTGGTCGATGTCCACTCGCAGCCGTACGTAGCGGCACCGCCGCTGGAACCGAGTTCACTCCTGCAGGTGGCGCTCCGGATCGTGCAGACCCTGCTGGACCTGCTGGCGGTACTGATTCGCAGCGTACCGCTGTGGTGCGAGCTGTTGGTGGAGATCTTCGCGCCGCCAAAGCCCAAGACCATCGGCGGTCAAACCGCGCTCGTGACGGGCGGTGCCAACGGGATTGGACGGGCCATCGCCGCGGAGCTGGCCCGCGAGGGATGCCACGTGGTGCTGGTTGATCTGGACGGGGAGAACGGCGAACGGGTCGCCGATGAGTTGAGACGGTACAACGTGAAGACCGTTGCGTACAAGGTGCGTTATCTGCTGTTGATTTTGGTGGACAAAGGTTGATGGTTCTTTTCTCAGTTTGACGTCGCCGATTACGACCAGGTGCGGGAGCTGCACCGTCAGGTTGAGCGTGACATCGGACCGGTGGACATTCTGGTGAACAATGCCGGCGTGCTGCCGTTCCTGACCCAGGACGAAAACCTCCCCTCGCAGATCAAGCGCATGATGGACGTGAACGTGTTGGGACAGTTTTGGACGGTGGAGCAATTCCTACCCAGTATGATCCGGCGCCGCAAGGGACACATCGTGGCCATCGGATCCGCGTCGGCGTACACGCCGGTCGGTTGGATGCGGAACTACGTCACGTCCAAGTATGCCGTGCGCGGGTTCATGGAAGCCCTGGACGAGGAGTTGCACCTGATTGGGCAGGCCGACTTTGTCAAGACGACGACGGTGTTCCCGTTTGTGGTCAACACCCGCAAGCAGCTGATGGACAAGATGAACCGGACGCCGTAAGATCACAAAAAAATATCTTTTATCAAATTCAAAAACCAACTCGACCTCATTTTAGGGGAGTCTCGACGATGCCAAAGTTCTCCCCCGAGGAGACGGCCAAAACGGTGGTGAAGGCCATCTGCCACAATCAGCGCAAGGTTGTGGTTCCGGACGCGATCAAAGCGTGGCAGCTTAGCTACTACGAGTAGGTTTCAGGATTTCAGGATTATTAACTGATGTTAAAGCATCTTCTATCTTTTTAAGGCACATCCCGATTAAAATTCGTCGGATGATGGACAGTGTCCTGATGAAGGGACGGCCCATCGTGCTGGATTAAGCGGCAGGTGCAAGCGTTTGCATGTGGTGTGAGCATGGTTGATTGCTACAATCTTATCGAATCGAAGCCAAGTTAATCTAGCTAAGTTTATTGATTGGGTGTTTGTATTGTTTGTTTCAAAAATAAATCACTTGTACTGTTTACCTTAACGACCACGGTTTTTAGTACAGAATTGAAACAACGCCTTGACTTTTCATGATAACATCCATGTAGTTCCTTTCGAGAAAATCGCGGGTTGGTGTCTTCTGGACGGAAAATCGGACTTTTTTTTAGCTAAAATAATAGTCGAAAAACGCTGAAAAAAGACACAAATCAAAAAAATTTCTTATCTTAGCAATTCTCAGAGATTTTTTTTGTATTTTTAATCCGACTGAAACTTTTTTGGTGCCTTCAGTATGCCCAAAGAAACCATTTTGCCATGCAAATTTGGCAGCTATCCATACAAAAATGATATATGTACGAAAATTCAAAACCCTGTTGATGAAATTTGATGGAATGTTTCGATCGATGTGGTGTCTTCGGCAAAGCTGTTGGTATTGATAAGGACTACACTAACAAAATATGAAACTTGGTAAAACAATTTTTGGTGATATTCTATTTCACTTTTTGTCACTTAAACTTGAACTGCAAAAAACACTATTTTTATTTTTTTTTTTTTCATTTTCTGATATGTTTTAGAAGACATTAAATTCCAACTTTTCAGAAATTTTCCAAAACGGACAAAAAATCTTTGATCATGTTATGATTTTTTTTTCAAAAAATCAAAATATTGATCGCAGAAAATTTTCAACTTTGTTTTTCGATCTAAAAATTGAATTCGCAATAAAAAAAACTGTTGAAAATATTTACCCATTTTTGAAAACAATATTTTTGAGAAACTGAAAAGATTCTGTATATTTTGCTTTTTTGAAATTTTTTGATACGACCTCTATTAGTTGCAGAGAAATTGCCCGGCAGAGATTTTAAATGGATGTTTTGTAAGTCTCACCCAAACGACCAACCATTTTCTAATGTCGATAACTCAGCAACTAATGGTCTTATTGCAAAATTCTACTGAAAATGGCAATAAATTTGAAGGTTTCTACCCATTTTGAATTATTTTTTTTAAACTGTCAAAAATTCATACTTAAAGATTTCCAACCCCTTTTTGGGTTTAAATTGACCCTATATTAGAAATTGAACAAAAACAACGCCTAGTTCTTCAGTAGTTCTTAAGATTATTTTTATTCCTATTTGAGTTTGGTACAATATTTTGAGAAGAATCGTTATAGTTTCACACAAACAAAAATTTCACGGGATTTCTCAGAAAAAGACAAATTTCGCGGATTTCACGCTGTCCTCGAAATCGTGAAATTTCACTAACCCAAGTGATTATCTATCATGTGAGAACTGAGCACATTGATTTCCTCGACTTCGTGTTTTTTTGGGACACGCTTATATTCATATTTACGTAAAACTATGAAAAGTATCAGCAATTTCCAAGATATCAATTATTAGGGCAATATGAGTAACACTTCGAAAAAATCATGTTTCGCAAAAATTTCCTTTTTTTTGCAAAATAGGAAAAATCTGAAACTTTCACCAACCTTTTGAATAAATTTGAAACAAAACATAATAAAAAAAATCTAAAAAGTCTAAAACGGAGCTACACTTAAACCCCGATGGTTTGACACCAACTGTTGTCAAACGACTCGGGACACTTTTAAGTTTGACACCCCTTTTACACGGATATCACACACACTACCAAACGAGTGTGCGTGAGCGCAGTGTAAAAAGTGACAGTTCGATAATTTTTTTTTCTAGATGTATGATAAAACAACATAACGATTGCAAATTCGTTTTTTTTTGTCATTGAAGTTATTTAAAAAATAAATCTCAGCATTTCAGATGTCTTTCACTGCAAGCAGCTATCTTAAATTTGGACACATATAAAAATATTTTTAAAAAATATTTTTAATTTTATCACAATTGAGTACAGTAAGGAAGTGATATTATCATAAAATCAGAAGTTCGTCCCCATTTTGCTTTGTCACTTACATCACTTTATATTTCCAGTATTGTTGTTTTCTTCCATCTAGTCCGTTTATATCAGTATAATTCATTACTTTTATTTTATTTTCATTCGCAATAACTTATCAATTGGTTTAAATAGTCGCTTGTATTATCGTTATTCTTATTTTTTCAGTTAATATTATAAGTTATGTTTATTCTCTTCTTCTTCTTCTTTTGTATATACCTTTTACTCTTTAGTGTTCATGTGGTTGATGTTCTCATCCTTACGTGCTAATATATATTTTTTTCTTTTTTTATTATTTCCAGTTTCTTACCTTCTCTATCAACTCTCTCTCTCTCTTATTCTCAGATCAGATCAACGATTTAACAGTTTTTTTTTCTCCAATTAATATACTTTTATTTCTCTCTCTCGCTCTCTTTTCGATAACATTTCTTATTAGTGTTTGTTTTTTTCTTCTTAGTTCGCCATTTCGCTTTTCTCCTTACGTTTTACACTCCACGGAAAATCACATGCATTTTTATGACACATTGGTTTTTTTTTTTGCTGTTGTCTCGACAGACTCGTTACGTTAAACATCGATTTTTTCCTTCTTTTTTATTTTGTGTAATTATTAGCCTCCTCAGAAGAGTGTGTTTTTGTTGTTTTGCGCGCGGTCACGTACTATTGGTTAAGACATTCAATTGTATTTGTTTTTATTTGTTTGTGTGTATGTGATAATTAGGGGTGGTTCTCTATTTGTTAAGTTTCGCACCAGCACGAAGCATGTTTGTTTAAAAATTCTGTCGGTTTTCTGTGAGTTTCGGCAAAAAGGTTGGTCCGTTTTACAAAGGTCAGAATATTGTGTGTTTCATCGAATTCAAAGAGTTGAAAATTTGTTAGTTGTTTTTGTTTACGGGTGGGATACTTAATGTGGCACATTTTTGTTTCCGTTCAACTCTAGTTTGACTAACTTTTATTCATCCGCAAATGCACTGAGAAAAGTTTGCGGTTGATTTCCATAGGTTCTACGCTACTGTTTCGAATTTCTACTCTCAGTATGTCGTGGTCTTTTTGTTTCAACATTTATCAACGTTCGGTCTTACAGGACTTTGAAGGCTTATCGTATATATATAGAGTTGTTTACGTTGGACTTCCAAGAGTGGACCGTGGCGTGGCGGACTGACATCTATTGCGCTAACTTACATTTCTAGCCACATTGAGACACGTTCAAGGTTGACATCAAAAAGTGTGTTGTTTCCACACAATTGTTTTCTAAACAGTTTTAGAAAGAGTGTTTGTTTTTCTGCTAGTATTTGTGTGCTCAGTGCGTGTGTCCTAGTGTTTATCTGCACCCCGGGTTGTTTAAATATAGACAATTTATTTATAATGTCGCCTGCAACATGAATGTTTAGTCATAACTATAGTTTAGTAGAATTCACTTCTCCGCCGAGGAGCTCTTCCCCCCTCCACCCCTCCGCGTTCGGTTCACATTCGATACGATTTAGGTCGATAGACTACATCTCAGTATAGTGTCAGTTTTTGTTTGTTGTTTCTGTTCTAAGCAAAGTGAATTTTGGCTACATTTACGAACGTTCCCGTTAAGAATCCTACCTTGGAAGAAGGGGTGAAAGTCTTCCATTACGGGTGACGTTTTGTTTCAGTGCAGTGCGTTCTTCCCTTTACGTCAAACGGAAGGGCATGGCCTACCGCGTTTTTCGCGCACTTTTGGATAAATTCGGATTTTAATGTTTTTTTTTTTTGATTTTATCTTAGCATCTTTCTTTGTTCTTTGTAGTTTTAGTAGAAAGTGATATGTCTGCGTGTGGTGTAAAGACATGGGGAAACAGTTCGGTGTGTGTCTGTGTTTTTGTGTGAGTGTGGGTTAGTTAGTTCCTATCGGCGGGCACTAAAGTTCATCATCTTCTTCATCATCTCTAGCCAACAAACACGGTCGGAATGGTCACAGCTGATAGAGAGAGTATTACGATTCTATGCTTTGGTTGGTTCTAGAATTTTTTATGTTTTAGTTTTTCTTTTCTCACCTGTAAAACAACAGCGCCTAACAATTTGACAAATTTTCAGTTTCAGACACAATTGGCTATATAAGATGTACTGATTTTGTGTTTAATTTGAGCTACGTACCTTCTAATTAATATCGCGACTTGCTCACAAGCTGGTTTACTTTCTGGTTATTTCGTACTAGAGAGACTTCATGGAGTGACCAAAGTGCAGCAAACAATACGTAAACTTTTGGAAATTACTGAGCAGAGTTGGATAACTCAAAAATAACCCAATTATAGATAAATAACATGACCCCACTGAAATATTTTTGAGGTTAATATAGGAATTCAAAGCTGTATTTTGATAACTCAAATTAAAGTTAGCAAAAAATAACACATTAAATTGTATTTAAAAATTAGGAAAAAATAACATTGATAAAAAAAACAATACAAGTACAATTTTTAGGGGTTTTAGAAAGGCTTGTTTGAAATGACTTTTTTTATTTGAGTTTTAAATTATATCTTTGACCACAAAAAGTGAGTTTAACATATTTCAGATATATAATGGTTTGATATTCGGACTTAGATTTTTTTTATTCGTGAAATAGCATAATTTAATACCCTTATTGAATATTTTTATTTCAAGTATAAGATTCCCAAGCAACATTTTAGGTTTTAAGTAGGCCATAAAAGCCTATTTAGGCCGTATCAGGGTTTTCAGAACCATGATAAAACCTGTAAGTTTAAAAATGTTACTAGGGTTGTCAACACAGCAAACCCGATGGAAAAATCGCATGCAAAAGCATGCACATCACCTCGTCAAATAAGCCATGTTACACACTGCATGTACATTGTACAATTTTTGTAAATACAAAAAAAAAGCTGCGACCGACGGGATCCAAAACCCAGCACCAACAGTAAGAACTGGCGCCTTAGCCCGCTCGGCCATCAAACCGATGGAGAATGTAATAGATAAACGCAGATATCAGCATGACATTTCGGACAAATATCGGATGTGAGCAACTCTCTACGAAATCGGCCAATTTCGACCATTTTTATTTTTTGTATTTTTTTATTTGACTCAAACTTTGTGGGGGCCTTCCCTACGACCAAATATGCTATTTTGTGTCATTGGTTCACCCATACAAGTCTCCATACAATTTTGGCAGCTGTCCATACAAAAATGGTATGTAAATATTCAAACAGCTGTAACTTTTGAGTGAATTTTCTGATCAATTTGGTGTCTTGGGCAAAGTTGTAGGTATTGTTGAGGACTATTGAGAAAAAATAGGTACACGGAAAAAAATTGAGGATTTTTTTATCAACTTTTTTTTCACTAAAACTCAATTTCCCAAAATACGTATTTTTTGATTTTCGAGATTTTTTGATATGTTTTAGGGGACAAAAATCCGCAACTTTTGAGCCATAGAGAAACATGGTCAAAAAATCTGCCGCCGAGTTATGAATTTTTGAAAAAATAGTGATTTTTGGAAAAAATCGAAGTTTCATGGCAAAACAAGTTTGACATTACTTTTTAATGCAAAATTGAATTTACAATCGAAAAGTACTTTACATATTTTTTGATAAAGGGCTCCGTTTTCTAGATATAGCCACCGAAAGTTTGATTTTAGCGAAATATTTGCAGTTTTTCAATTTTTAAAAATAGTGACCATGAGTGACCATTTCTAAAAATATATTTTTTGAAAAGTTCAGAAAATTTGCTATAAAATTGTCTAAGAGACATTGAAGATTGGACCTTTGGTTGCTGAGATACAGCGGCTTAAAGAAAAAGAAACACGAAAATTGAAGTTTTCTAAGTCTCACCCAAACAGCCCACCATTTTCTAATGACGATATCTCAACAACTAATGGTCCGATTTTCAATGTTAAAATATGAAACATTCGTGAAATTTTCCGATCTTTTCGAAAAAAATATTATGAAAATTTTTAAATCAAGACTAGCATTTTAAATGGGCGTAATATTCAATGTTTGGCCCTTTTAAAACTCGGCGGCAGATTTTTTGACCATGTTTCTCTATGGCTCAAAAGTTGCGGATTTTTGTCCCCTAAAACATATCAAAAAATCTCGAAAATCAAAAAATACGTATTTTGGGAAATTGAGTTTTAGTAAAAAAAAAGTTGATAAAAAAATCCTCAAATTTTTTTTCCGTGTACCTATTTTTTCTCAAAAGTCCTCAACAATACCTACAACTTTGCCGAAGACACCAAATTGATCAAAAAATTCACTCAAAAGTTACAGCTGTTTGAATATTTACATACCATTTTTGTATGGACAGCTGCCAAAATTGTATGGAGACTTGTATGGGTGAACCAATGACACAAAATAGCATATTTGGTCGTAGGGAAGGCCCCCACAAAGTTTGAGTCAAATCAAAAAATACAAATAAAATCCATTTCCGGTTTTGGTAGAGAATTGCTCATGTAATATTTACACAGAATTTCATAAATAATGCGAAATTTATTTTACATTCAGGCCTTTTACACGCGGCTAGATTAGGGTAGGGTAGTCATCAATGAGACACTTTTGGTTTTCAACTTTCAACGATTTTTGTAATTTTTTCATCAGCATGTTTTAATGAGCTTTTTGTTGCATTTTATTTCTTTTAGTGTGTTCTAACATTGACCAAAATATGAGATCGATCCGACATCTACAGCCAGAGTTATTCAACTGTCTCATTGTAGAAGCACTTGGCAGGAACAATGAGACAGCTGGGGAACAATGAGACACTCTACGAAAATCAATACTTTTCTAGTAAAACATCATGTTTTTGTATTGTTCCATAACAGGTGACTTGTCTTGAACATTTTAGAACAATTTTGCCAACATGAAACTTTAATCAACAAAAATTAGACTAAAAAGTATTTAAATTTTGTGAAATCCATATATTTATACCAAAAAACTTTGTATGTTTGGTTAAATGAAGTTAAAACTCTATAAATATGCCAAAAATCACTTTCAATTCATGTTTTGAGAGTTTTCCATAGATTTTGAAAAGTTTAATGAAGAAAAATCAAAGTGTCTCATTGTTACCCATGGGCTGAAATGAGTGGGGAACAATGAGACAGCCCTGTTTTCTGGGTATATTCTAAATTTTGGTCAAACCTAATGAAAGGACATTGTAGCCCAACTCAATCCCTATGGAACGTCGAAATAAATTTGAAGAAATATTAGTTTTGTTGTAAATGGCAGGCTACGAGCGAAAAAGTATTTTTTGTCCATAATTTACTTTTACACCCCAGAATCAAACATTTATGAATAACTTTTCAAGGGAGCGTCCATAACCAAAGCCACTATTATAGCAGACGTGTATCTAGTAGATACACCTTTCCCCCAAATATGAGCCTGATTGGTTGAATCTACGACTTGTGAGAGCCATTTTATCATTGTTCCCCGTGTCTCATTGATGACTACTCTACCCTACTTCTTTATTTGCCGTGAAGAGGTTATATAACATTATTTGTTTAAATAAACTAAAGTACGTATAAAAAAATCATGAAAGCATTTGGTTTCAGAACGCTTTTTTGGGGCAAAATTATGCTTTTGTTCATAACAGTTAATACTATCCTGTAGATTCGACAATTTAAAAAAACCTTTTTTTCTCACTAAACATTTTTGAGTTGGGGGAGAAAAACCCCCGAAATCAAAACAACTGAGTTTTTCGACAAACAATCACTCATGTTGGTGAATTAACTGTAATTATTTGCAAAGATTTTAAATTTTTCTTTTTTCTTGTTAAAATACAAATAAATCCAAAATATAGGTATGTTTTTTTCTAAAACAGACTAGATTTTCGAATCCCCATTTTATTTTTCATTGTCTTGTTTTGGTTGGCTGATCAAGAATGATCTCAATTCTAACCTCTAGAATGATTTGGAAATTTTTAAATCAAAGAATGGTGGTGATTTAATATTAAATGTAATAGACAATCAACCACTCAAATTCGACGAAAAGTTGGTCGTAAAACTCGAAACTTCTGTTAGAAGTGAGAAAATAAAGAACCCAAAAAAGTGTAATTTGCCGTGATTCCATTATCCAAAGTTTTTAAGAAATCTTTGAAAAAAACGAACTTGGATAATCGAGTCTTAATTGGACTCAAATTTACCTTATTTGCGACATGGTTAACAAACGTCGGAAAATTTTGTACTGATTTTCACTAAATAAGAGTTTTTAATGTAAAACACTTAAATTTCCACATAATACTCTCAAAAACTTTTATAATTTGCAATATGGAAATCGTTTGATAAACTTATTGCAAATTATGAATATTTTGTTTGTTTTTTTTTTTTTTTTTTTTTTTTCAAAAACATATGGTATTTTCTGAAAGCATGATTATTTTGCATTGAAATTTTAAGATTGTGAAAATCTACAGAACAATTTAGCGTCGTTTGATGCCCTATATGGCAAATCATGAAAAATCTGTATTTGCAAAACTGTGATATTTTGTGAATTCACAGCAACAAACTTCCATGCAAAATCGCATGTAAAAGCATGCACATCACCTTTGTGAGCAAACGCATGTAATTTTGCATGAGAAAACGTGTACACAAAAAAGAAGATTTCGCACATTCCAAAAAAATGTTACTTGTGTACATGTTTTCTCATGCAATATTATGTGATTTTTTCACACAAAGGTGATGTGCATGCTTTTGCATGCGATTTTACCATCGGATTTTTTGCTGTGTAATCTGGTGAACATTTACACAAAATTTCATGTTGCAACTTTTGAAAATATGAATAGTTTTTAAAAACTACGGTATTTTGTGATCATATGAGTATTTTCCACTATTCAAATTGAAATTTGAGTGTGTTCGAAAAATTCATTGATTTTCGAAAAAAAAGCTAAACCTAAACGAATCAGCTTTCACATTGTCAAAAAATAATCTTTGAATTATAGTTATTGAATTTCTGAGTGGATTTTGTTTGAATGAATTCTGTTTAACAAGTTGATGTAAAGAGTTACCATCGGTTATCGCCAATACATTAATCGGGAAATTGAGAAAATCCAAAATATTAAAAGCTAAAAAATGAGATGACATTTTTAAAGTGTATCAAAATAAGATATCTTTAACACAGAAAAAATATATTTTCCCTGAAATTCAAAGTGAGTTCACAATTGAACATGTAAGAAAGAGTACCTAATAAACTTACAATTACTCAAACAATTCAAAGTTTAATATCTAGGACAAATGTTGTCATGGTCCAAAGCAAAAAACTGTGTTTGAAGTTGTTTAAGCATGTGTGCTAAATTGTTAACAAATTTCTTGAGAACTAGCTCATTGATACTCGAAGTAAAAGTTAGTGTAATTAAATTATTTTCACGCAAAAATCACATTTTAATATCTTTCTTTATGTTTTAAGATCATGAGATCGCACCTTTGGGAGAATTTGGTTATAGAGATGAAATAAAAGTTAAAATGGCACGCAGCTTTTCAAAATGGTCCCGGGAAGTCCGGAACATCTCCGGTAGCCACGACCCATAAATTCGTTCACATTCAAAAACTAGAATAATTTTCCTTTCAAATACTTCTTGAAGCTTAACAAATGGTTAAAGTTATGAGCATTTCAATTTTGACTAAAAATTGCCTTTCCCGATCAAATTGTTCAACCAGCTTTTCACTCCATTTTTTGATTTTGTAATCTTTGAACTGTCATTTATCAACAAATTTCTGACCGAATGTAACCAGATTTGAATTTTGAGGCAGTTGAAAACACATTTTTTTACGCCTTTTAAAAATATTTTACACTAACAATTCAGCAATTTACTTATAAGTTTTCCTCCAAGTACCAAACTATTCGAATATATTATGACCATTGCTCGACATTATTTCAGAATAGTTGAGTTGATCATGGAATTTTCCCAAGTTTTTGTTATATCAATGTGTTATTTTTGAGGCAACAAAAACATAGAGAAAAGTTTTTTAGGTATTGCTGAGTTAACTGACTCTGCTCAACTAAATAATGCTATAAATCAACAGGTCGAAGTCACATTACACTTTTGGAAGCACATCTAGTAAAAAAATTACAAAAAAAGTAAAACGCAGCAGCCATTGACCCCGATTGGCTCCAAAGAATAAGCCGTTTGATTATATTTAGAAAAAAAAACAATTGCAAGGAATCGTCGCTGCGGTCAATTTCACACAAGTAGGCCTTGCCATCAAAAAGAAAGATGTTAAGCTAAATGCCAAGTTTAACAATCATCAGCCTACTCGAAATTCATCTTAAAATAGAAGTTAGTGAGTTTGCTTACCAATGCGGGGTCAGATTTGAAGCCAGATTTGAAGTCTTACTACGCTGGCAAATTTTCTTGCAAGTTATTAAACAAAAAGGTCTAAGAAATAAAAAAACAAACCCTACGCCTTCGCCCGCTTTACCTCTCCTCGCTTTCAAACGCTTTCCGCCGGCGGCAGCGTCCGCTCGCAGCACTTGCAAATCAGCGAGCTGAGCCGCTCCGTCAGACAGGTCCAGTAGCTGACCAGCACGGACGTGTGCTTCGACGAGATGGACTCCGACTCGGCGTACGGAGCAGACCGATGGCCACCCCCGCCACCACCAGAGGACTGCCTTCGGTGCTGACTTCCGCCGCCGGAGCTGCTGCTGGCCGGCAGAAGCAGCTGGTGGGAGGGCGGTGGCGTCGGCGAGTCCGTCTGCAGCGAACTCGACGCCAGCAGAATGCCCTGCAAGGACGGTTCGTACGGGTGTTGTCAAATGGTCTCGCTGATGCTTCCCCCGCCTTTCGCGGCGGCCGTCGTGGCGTTCGTGTTGTCATCCAGCGGCCGTCCCGAGCTGATCGTGGTGTCGTTCGCCTCCTCGTTGAGCGATTTGTTCAACGAGAAGGTCAAGCTCTTGTGGCTGCCTCCGCAGCTGGAGCCACCTCCGCCGGCGGTACTCCCGCTCAGACTCCGACAGCAGTTCCGCGTGATCGGGACGTCCAAGCTGTACGCCCGGTTCCGGGCCGTGTTCATCGACGCGATCACGTCGCTGTTCCGATGGTGCATCAGAATCGGCGAGATCGACTTGGGCTGGTTCAGAATCACTCCTCCGGAACCACCCCCGCAGCAGTAATGCATCGATCCTTCCCCGCTGGCTCCACCGCAAATCGCAACCGAACCGCCGCCGCCCCCTCCTACATCTACAGTCTTCGATTTCTCCAGCAAGCGCGTCTTCTTCGTCGTCGCACAGCCTACTCTTTCGGGTTGAGATTCGCCACCGTCCACCGCTGCCTGTTCCGACGCTTTCTGCGCCAGCAGTTGCAGCTTCTTCGATTCCCGCGAGTCAAAATTAAAGCTCAATCTTCCAGTCAGTTGTCTCAGTCTTGATATGATTGATCTCGACGCGGACGTCGTCGTCGTCCCATTGGTTCCGTTCACGGCGCTACCACCGCCTCCACCGCCATTACTCTTTCCCAGCGCTCCACTCGTTCCAACGCCTACTCCGCTGGCGTCGCACCCGCCGCCGCTATTGTTATTGTTGCTAGCATTGCGAATTTTCTCCAGCTTTTGCTGCTGGCTCAAGCTCATCTTTTTGCCAATGTTTTTGTTATTGTTGTTGCTACTGTTATTGTTATTGTTCAAACCTGCGTACAACTTGCCTGAACTCGCAGCCGCCGCCGTCGGCACGCCAATGTTCATGTTTTCACAGTCCTGAACAGCACGCAGCTGGTGCAGGGCAGCCGCCGCCTGCTGTTGGTATTGATGGTGAAAGTGCGGTTGTTGTTGCGTTCCATGGTGACTAGATTGGAACGCCGCGGCCGCCGCCGCCGGCTGAGCCTGGACAGGCGGATCATTGCTGCTGCTGTTCAGGCTGGTGCTCTTGTCCGAGGACGAACACATCGAGTCATGCTCCAGACTGCGATGCTGGCGCTGGTGGTAGTACACACTATTGTCCGACACGACCGTCTGTATCTGGATGCCGTCCGACATCCGGCGGCTGTTACTGTACTGGTCTAAGCTAATGGCGCGATTTGAACCAAAATACGTTCGATTAGTATGCTGAATGTTGCCGTGGGAGCCACGAATGCGCGTACCTGTCTGGTAGTACTCGCCGATCATCGACGGACGCTTCTCGCGGCTCCCCTTGCGGGACGACTGCGAGTTCGGGTGCGACTGCTTGCGGTGGCTACTCTCCGTGTCCACCTTGAACTTGGACGTTTTCTCCGCCACCTGAAAAGCACGAAGCGGGAGCGAATTTGCAAATTTTGATTAGTCGAAAACATTCTCAAAGATCTATTCCTGAGGAACAATTCCAGCTCGGAATCAGAAATCTTGGACTCGATTCTCTTGACAAAACTTTATATGTACTCGTGAACACGGTGTTTTTCACGGTGATGCTTCTCATGATTTCTTTACTTTTATTTAAATTGGAATCCAGAAATTTAAGCGGAAGCATACATTTTCTTAATTTTTGGTAGCTATTAATGAAAGAAATCAATTTTATGTTATTCAATTCAATTTATCGGTTTTATTTAACTTATCAAACATGAAATTTATTTTAGATGATATTAATCTCTAAAACATTCATCTTGCTTTTTTATTGGGCAACAACAGTAACGATATTATGGAATGAAAATAAACTATTATAATTTTGGTAAGTTTTTTTTTTTAAACGAATTAAATGAAATTTAATTAGAATCATTAAATGTCTTAAAAAGGGCAAGAAGAATTATGTTATTTTGTTTAAAAACGTTCGAGAAATCCTAGCAAATAAATTTTTGTTGTTTATATCAGCAGTTCTTTCAGATTGCGGTCATTCGATTATTTTTTGTATTTTTTAATCCGACTGAAACTTGTCTGCTGTCTTCGGTATGCCCAAAGAAGCCATTTTGCATCATTAGTTCCCGAGCAGACGGTAATAACAAAATTCATGCCATTTCAATAACAAATATTATCTATATTATCAAATATCTTCTTGAATAATCCATTTCTGCACAAAGGTTTAATAACAGTTTATGTTATAACAAAATTTGTTATTGGTCTGAAATTGGTTGAAAGCCAAAACAACTTTTTTTGTTATGGAATAATACCTCCAACTGTTATTGGGATGATCGGATTAGTTGTTAAAATAACAAAAAATAATAACAAAAAAATGTTCGAAGAATTACTCAAAATGTTATAAGTCTGTTATTACAATAACAATCCAATAACAAAAATATCATAACGACGAATAACAAATCTTGTTATAAATAACATATAATGTTATTGACCTAGTACACTCAACCCCCGGTGGTTGGTCACTTTTTCGTTTGACACTTTTTTAGTTTGTACCCCGTTGGTTGGTCAAAGTCAAACTAAAAAGTGACGAGCTGTCACTTTTTACACGGCGCTCATGCACACTATCAAAACAAACGTTTGGTAGTGCGTGTGAACTCCGTGTAAAAGGGGTGTCAAACTAAAAAGTGACCCCGTTAGTTTGACAACAGTTGGTGTCAAACCATCGGGGTTTGAGTGTATTTTCAAATATAAAAAAATGTTATTCCCAAGCTATTTCCGTCTGCTCGGGTTTGTCCATATAATTTTCCATACAAATTTGGCAGCTATCTATACAAAAAACGATGTATGAAAATTCAAAAATCTGTATCTTTTGAAGAAATTTTATGATCGATTTGGTGTCTTCAGCAAAGTTGTAGGTATGGATATGGACTACACTGAAACTTGATTTGCAAAAAAAAAACATTTTTTTTATTTTTTTATTTTTTGATATGTTTTCTAATCTAATCTAATCTAGCACAAACGCAGCCAGTCCGATGAAAGCATGCTGTTTATTTTTTGATATGTTTTAGGGGACATAAAATGCCAACTTTTTAGAAATGTCCAGGTTGTGCGAAAAATCTTAGACCGAGTTATGAATTTTTGAATCAATACTGATTTTTTCAAAAAATCGGAATATCGGTCGCAAAAATTTTTCAACTTCATTTTTCGATGTAAAATCAAATTTGCAATCAAAAAGTACTTTAGTAAAATTTTGATAAAGTGCACCGTTTTCAAGTTATAGCCACTTTTTAGGTTCTTTTTTTTTTGAAAATAGTAGCAGTTATTCATTTTTTTAATTAGTGCGCATGTTTGCCCACTCCTGAAAAAAAAAAACAATTTTTGAAAAGCTGAGAAAATTCTCTATATTTTTCTTTTTTGAACTTTGTTGATACGACCCTTAGTTGCTGAGATATTGCCATGCAAAGGTTTAAAATCAGGTTAATTGTTGTTATCTAAGTCTCTCCCAAACAACCCACCATTTTCTAATGTCGATATGTAAGCATCTAATGGTCCGATTTTCAATGTTAAAATATAAAACATTCGTAAAATTTTCCGATCTTTTCAAAAACAATATTTTTAAAATTTTCAGATCAAGGCTAACATTTCAAAAGGGCGTTATATTGAATGTTTGGCCCAAAAGTGGACAAAAAAATGAATAACTGAGACTTTTTTTTAAAGTTGCCTAAAAATGCCTATATAGCCTAGAATCGATTATCCAAAGTTTCGATTATCCGAAGTTCGATTATCCGAAGGTTTGTATGGGGCTTCGGATAATCGAATCACGAACATTTTTTTCTTTTCCTTGTTTTAAACATCAAATTCGAGTTCTGCAACTCCATTTTAGTGAAATTTAAATAGTTGATTGCCTATTAAATAATAAAATTATTTTTTTCAAAATTTTAACACTGCTATATTGGCCGCCATCTTGGATTTAAAAGTTTTAAATCACCTTAACGTAGTTTAAGCTCGACAATAAAAAATTAGGCAACGAAAAAAAATCGATCAAAAAATTCCTTCAAAAGATAAAGGTTTTTGAATTTTCATATATCATTTTTGTATGGACAGCTGCCAAAATTGTATGAAAAATGATATGGACAAACTAATGATGCAAAATGGCTTCTTTGGGCATACTGAAGGCACCAAAAAAGCTTCAGCCGCATTAAATAATACAAAAATTAAAGTAATAAAAAATACCGATTTCGTAGAAAAATGGTACATAAAAAAATCAATTATCTTTTAAGGAATAACTTGATTTGATGTCTTCGCCAAAGTGGTACATATTGATGAGGACTACACTGGAAAAAAATACACACGACAAACACATTGCAGGTTTTATAAATCATGTTTTGTCAGAAAATTCTAGAAAGGGTCACATTTTTTTTTATCAGACTCTTTTTTTCAGAAATGGAATCTTTTTAGAAAAGTACATTTATCGATATTTTCAAATGTAAAATCAAATTTGCAATCAAAAAATATATTAGAAAAAATAAAAAAAGATATTTTTGAGAAGCTGAGAATATTTTCTACATTTTCCTTTTTGAACTTTGTTGATTTCCAATGTAAGGATATCCGAAATTTGTGAAAATGTTCGTTCTTAAAAAATATTTTGACTTGCTTTGTAGAGAAATTTTTCGGCTCTTGAATATAAATATTTTTTAAAGGCAAACATGGGCACTATTTTGAAAAGCTGAAAAACTGTAACCTAAAAAATAACCCTAAAAATAACATTAAAAAAGTTCGTTTATCGAGTGGTTTTATAGCCTTTCCTCAGTAAGGTAAGGAAGGCAAAAAGAGCCCTTTTCAAGCTTTTTTTAAAAGAAAAATCTTCATAAAAAAATCTTGATTTATCGCTTTGCGAAATTTTCTGAAAAGATGGCATTTTATGTCCCCTAAATAAATCGAAATCTCAAAGAATCGCTCAAAAGTGTAACTACAGTAGTTGTTCGGTAACTGGGTTGAGAACGTAGCCCAGTCACCGAATGTTGCTCGTTAACTGGGCTGAACAAAAAATAACGAGGAGACCACCGATGTATAATATTTTCCAGATGAAATATAAAAATAAAAGTTACTCAAATTTATTTACAATGCTTACTTTTTTATTTATTGAATATGATTTTTGCATCCATTAACCCCTCGGTCATTTTGGTTTGTTTTGGTTTTTTGACGTTTGTCTGCTTTTTAACTGGGCTACGGCCCAGTTATCGAGCGCCCAGTTAAAAAGCAGCCCTGTTAAACAACGCCCAGTTACCGAACAACTGCTGTATTTTGTCATCAACATCACTTACAACTTTGTTGAAGACATAAAATCAGATAATCCCTTCTGCAGGTTTTTGGATATTTTCATACCCTTTTTTATGAATAGTTGGTGAAACATATGGAGCCAAGTGTGAGAAAAACTAATGATGCAAAATGTCTTCTTTGGTTAAAGAAAAGCTCCCCACAAGGTTCCAGTGAAATTAAAAAAAATATTAAAATTATAATTTAGCTTATTACTCGAATGTTTTGTTTCATGCCAACAACATTCTGTGGAAAAAAGAAGCAGCTTGAAACATTAAAACAATATTTTTTCTAATATTATTCAAAACTTTCACTACAAATGATATCTAGTTTGGTTGATTTAAGCGAAAACTGAGGTTACATTTTGTTGTTAAATTCTTTAAAAATATTTTAGTTTAAAACTTGGATAAACCATTGTTTTTCAAGATTCCGTCAAAATCAAAAAAGAATCGAGTCCAACTGGTTCCCTGCTTGCGCTGGAATTTCCTACCAAACACCAAAACCATACTCACATCCACCTCCGTCGCCGTCTCGGAGTCGCCGCTCTCGCTACCCTCGGGCAGGTCGTGCAGTTCGGCTGTAATTAAAATAGGCTCATCAACAGATGTTCTACTGGCGGACTTTTGCGACGGGATACTACGTCTGGATTTCACGCTGATTCCGCTCTGCGACCGCGGCAACTGCGGCGATCCGGTCGAACTGTTGCTCAGCCCTCCCGCGGTCCCCCCGCCGATGCTACTGCTGACGCCACCCCCTCCACCACTGCTTCCGCCGGCCGTTCCCGTTCCGGTGGTTCCCGTCGTGGCCGTGCTGGCGTTCTCCGACGACTGTTCCGCCTCGGCGATCGAACGGCGCTGCCGACTGGCGGCATCGTTCAGTTTCCTAAAAAAGAAAAAAAAAACTCAGATTAGATCAACTCCCGAATCTCTGCAAAACAGCAACCATACTTGTAGTAATCCAGCGCGACCCGCACCGGCATGATGATCAGATCGGTCAGCTCCGGCAGCAGCTCGCCGAGCGCCTCGAACAGCGGCAGCAGCACCAGCCCGATGAAGCGCACCTGGCTGCCCGGCTTGCTGACCTTGTCCGGGTCCATGAAGGGCGTCACCGGCAGGCCCTCGGACTTTTCCGCCGCGCTCTGGGCGAAAAACTCCTGCAGCAGCCGGTCCAGCCACGGTTCGGCCACGTCCATCGGGCGGGCCTCGTTCGAGATGTCCGCGACCTTGATTAGCACCATGCAGAGCTGGAAGAGGAACAAAAATTAGAAGTAGTTCAAGATGACCAACATAGAAGTTAAAGGACCCACCAAATTTGTGTGAACCTTATTGTTGTAGTCGAAAATGGGGGTAGCCTCTTGGAACTGCGTCAGGATCTCATTGTGGCGGGCCATGTCCGTGGCCAGGATGCACCGAATGATTCCCTCGCGAACGTCTCTGAAAAAAAATGGGGGAGAAAAATGCAAATGTTAATAAAAGCTTGACAAAATGGTAGAAATTTGTTGGTAGGGGAAATATACCCATTTTAAGCCTAATAAGCGGTCGAGTTTGAATGATGCTGGATAATCTGGAGTGTTCCTAGAAATTTACTAAAACCAAGTGCACTAACAAGTAGAGCAACACTTTGTGAACATTTCTGTTTATTTTCACTTTTACTAAAATTTATACTATTTCTTTTACAAGCATTTAAAAAATATCCCAAATGTATTATAATCAGACGAGAATGCATTGAGCCCAGAGCGTTCAATTTCCCGGGGTTACAGAATTCCCGGGAAACGGGAAATTTTCACCAAATTTCCCGGGAAATCCCGGGAATTCCCGGGAAATTTTTAATTTATCGAAAATTGTTCTGATCTTGGTTCTGATTAATATTCTTCAACAAAATTGTATAAAATAGCAACATAAATGCCTTAACCGCTTGCAGAATTTTTTTTCAGGAAACTTTTTTTCAAGAAACTAAATATTCTAAATTAATAGGCTGTCTTGCAATTCGTACAACACACTATAAATAATCATTGATAGTTTTGTGCAGTATTATTTTTGGACAGCGAGTAAAATGAATCCTTGCTCAAAACCACGAAATTGCTATTAATTATGGCTCTGTGAACAGTTTCAGAGAACATGATAAAGAATAATATTGAGACAACGTTGAAATAATAAAAAATCATGAAGAAATTATGGATTTGTTTGCAAATCTTTTTTCCATAACAAATCTTACTTATTTGAGCTCATTCATAAATAGATAAGCATTGAATTTACCTAAAAAATGCCTTTTCACTAGAAATATATTTTTTTATGGAATCACAACTCAAAGTTTTTCAATATTTGGAGCTAGATTTTGAAATATGCTGGGATTTTTTGAACACCTTTCATAAAATACGAAGCAGTGTTTTAATGATTCAGCTTAATAAATGACTTCGGCTAAAAAAAATTATCAAAACAATAAAAGTAGTTTAGACGCTATTTCATATTAAAACCACTTACACTTACGCACTTCTAAACAAATTAACCTAATTCTTCTTGCTCTTTGAGACATCAAAGGATATTTTCTTTCAATTTTCATCCAATATGGCCATGGTAAACATAATCGTCAAAAAACTTAATTTTGATCTTTGCAAAAACAGGTACCTTATTTTCAGATGATATAACAACAATTTTCGTTTAAAAAACTACCCAGAATTATAATAGATAATTTTTATTCCAAAATATCGTAATTTTTGTTGCTTTACGAATAAATAAGATCCCAGTTGTGAAAGCTTCAGAAACTAATTTTATCTGAAATAAAACCTTAATATAAAATTT
This sequence comes from Culex pipiens pallens, assembly GCF_016801865.2. Lineage (NCBI taxonomy): Eukaryota > Metazoa > Arthropoda > Insecta > Diptera > Culicidae > Culex > Culex pipiens. The sequence continues at coordinate 167,708,966 of NC_068939.1, forward strand.
TCAAACGAACTGATAAGTTATAAAAACAGTAAATTGAATTGAATAAAATAAAATTGAGTTTTTTCATTATCATTTTTTCATTATCATTTTTAAGGAGCGGCCGTGGCTGACTGGTTACGGTGTTCGCTTTGTATGCGAATGGTTCTGGGTTCGATGCCCATCTGCTCCCAACGAGAAAGTTAAGAACACATAAATTTGAAATGGTGAATATGAACGAAAAATCAAAGTCGCTTGAGGCGGGGTTCGATCCCCCGTCCTTTGGATTGGTAAGCAAAAATGCTAACCACTAGGCCATGATGACTTGGTGAGCGTGGACTGGAATTAGTACACCATATTCTTTTTTTAAGTCACCTTTTTTTAAACGATTCTCGATTTACGCAACTTTTTTTAAGTCATGACTTAAAAAAAGAATGTCCATGACTTAAATCGAGAATATGACTTAAATTAAGAATCTTTGGGAATTCGTAATTTTTCGGAGAGTTTTCAAAATGTATCAATTGTATGTTATTAAGTTATGATATTGAAACATGTAAGCATAGTTTTGGAACATCTGGGATGTTCTAGTCCATCCGAAACTTCCGGAAATTTTGAGCAAGAGGTTTACCAAAGAAACAAGTCGAATCTTCAAGATATTGACTACGGATCCTACCCAGACTACTTTAGTCAGTGTGGTAGGCTACAGTGCATTGTTGTAAGAACTTATTGGGATGTCCTGGGTCATCCAAGGACTCCCTGGAGTTAAGATCTGTGAATCTACCGCCGTAACAAGCAAGAGGTCGACGGTTTTTGAACCCGGAACATACCCGCATAGCTTCAGTGAGTATGGTAGACTACTTTGCTGGGGTGTTGGGATGTGTTTGGATGTTCTGGGTCATCCAAGGACTCCCTAGAGTTAAGATCTGTGACTCTACCGCCGTAACAAGCAAGAGGTTGACGGTTTTTGAACCCGTAACATACCCGCATAGCTTCAGTGAGTATGGTGGACTACTTTGCTGGAGTGTTGGGATATGCTTGGATGTCCTGGGTCATCCAAGGACTCCCTGGAGTTAAGATCTGTGAATCTACCGCCGTAACAAGCAAGAGGTCGACGGTTTTTGAACCCGGAACATACCCGCATAGCTTCAGTGAGTATGGTAGGCTACTTTGCTGGGGTGTTGGGATGTGTTTGGATGTTCTGGGTCATCCAAGGACTCCCTAGAGTTAAGATCTGTGACTCTACCACCGTAACAAGCAAGAGGTCAACGGTTTTTGAAGTCGGAACATACCCGCATAGCTTCAGTGAGTATGGTAGACTACTTTGCTGGGGTGTTGGGATGTGTTTGGATGTTCTGGGTCATCCAAGGACTCCCTAGAGTTAAGATATGTGACTCTACCGCCGTAACGAGCAAGAAGTCGACGGTTTTTGAACCCGTAACATACCCGCATAGCTTCAGTGAGTATGGTGGACTACTTTGCTGGAGTGTTGGGATATGCTTGGATGTCCTGGGTCATCTAAGGACTCCCTGGAGTTAAGATCTGTGAATCTACCGCCGTAACAAGCAAGAGGTCGACGGTTTTTGAACCCGGAACATACCCGCATAGCTTCAGTGAGTATGGTAGACTACTTTGCTGGGTTGTTGGGATGTGTTTGGATGTTCTGGGTCATCCAAGGACTCTTTAGAGTTAAGATCTGTGAATCTACCGCCGTAACGAGCAAGAAGTCGACGGTTTTTGAACCCGTAACATACCCGCATAGCTTCAGTGAGTATGGTGGACTACTTTGCTGGAGTGTTGGGATATGCTTGGATGTCCTGGGTCATCTAAGGACTCCCTGGAGTTAAGATCTGTGAATCTACCGCCGTAACAAGCAAGAGGTCGACGGTTTTTGAACCCGGAACATACCCGCATAGCTTCAGTGAGTATGGTAGACTACTTTGCTGGGTTGTTGGGATGTGTTTGGATGTTCTGGGTCATCCAAGGACTCTTTAGAGTTAAGATCTGTGACTCTACCGCCGTAACAAGCAAGAAGTCGACGGTTTTTGAACCCGTAACATACCTGTATAGCTTCAGTGAGTATGGTGGACTACTTTGCTGGGGTGTTGGGATGTGTTTGGATGTCCTGGGTCATCCAAGGACTCTTTAGAGTTAAGATCTGTGAATCTACCACCGTAACAAGCAAGAAGTCGACGGTTTTTGACCCCGGAACATATCCGCATAGCTTCAATGAGTATGGTAGACTAGTTTGCTGATGTGTTGGGATGTTCTGGGACATCCAAGGACTCCCTGGAGTTAAGACCCATGGGTTCACCGCTTTAACGAGCAAGTGGTCAATAGTTATTGACTACGAGACATACCCGCATAGCTTCAGTGAGTATGGTAGACTACTATGATGATGTGTTGGAATGTTCTGCGACATCCAAGGACTCCCTGAAGTTAAGATCTATGAGTCTACCGCCGTAACAAGTAAGAGGTCAACGGTTTTTGACCTTGGGACAGACCCGCATAGCTTTAGTGAGTACGGTTGACTACTTTGCTAATGTATTGGACTGTCTTGGGTCATCCAAGAACTCCATTGAGTTATAACACGAGGGGCTACGGCTGTAACAAGGACTTTCTGGAACGGAACATAACAGCAAAGAAGTCTATCATACTCACTGAAGCTCTGCGGATATTTCCCAAGGTCAAATACGTCGACCTCTTGCGTTTTACGTCAGTTGACCCACAGATCTTAACTCCAGGAAGTCCTTGAATGTCCCAGAACATCCCATCATATCAGCAAAGTAGTCTACCATACTCACTGAAGCTATGCGGATGTGTTGCGGGGTCAAAACCTGTTGACCTCTGGTTTGTTACATCGGTAGACCCACAGATCTTAACTCCAAGGAGTTCTTAGATGTCTCATAACATCCCAAAACATCAGAAAACTAGTCTACCGTATCCACTGAAGCTATGCGGATATGTTCCGGGGTCAAAAACCGTCGACCTCTTGCTTGTTACGGCGGTAGACCCACAGATCTTAACTCCAGGGAGTCCTTGGATGTCCCATAACATCAAACACATCATCAAACTAGTCTACAATAATCACTGAAGCTATGCGGATATGTTTCGGGGTCAAAAACCGTCGACCTCTTGCTTGTTACGGCGGTAGACCCACAGATCTTAACTCCAGGGAGTCCTTGGATGTCCCAGAATATCCCTACACATCAGCAAAGTAGTCCATCATACTCACTGAAGCTATGCGGATATGTTCCGGGGTTAAAAACCGTCGACCTTTTGCTTGTTACGGCGGTAGATTCACAGATCTTAACTCCAGGGAGTCCTTGGGTGACCCAAAACATCCAAACACATCCCAACACCCCAGCAAAGTAGTCCCCCATACTCACTGAAGCTATGTGGATATGTTCCGGGGTCAAAAACCGTCGACCTCTTGCTTGTTACGGCGGTAGATTCACAGATCTTAACTCCAGGGAGTCCTTGGATGACCCAGAACATCCAAACACATCCCAACACCCCAGCAAAGTAGTCCCCCATACTCACTGAAGCTATGCGGATATGTTCCGGGGTCAAAAACCGTCGACCTCTTGCTTGTTACGGCGGTAGACCCAAAGATCTTAACTCCAGGGAGTTCTTGGATGACCCAGATCATCCCAATAAGTTGTTACAATAATGATCTGTAGCTTACTACACTCACTGAAGCAGTCTGGGTAGGATCCGTTGTCAAAATCTTGAAGTTCGACTTGTTTCTTTGATAAGCCTGTTGCACAACATTTCCGGAAGTTTCGGATGGACTAGAACATCCCAGGTGTTCCAAAACCATGATAAAATGTTTCAATAACATTTCTCAATAAAATACTATTGACACATTTTGAAAATTTTCCGAAAAAATTACGTAATCTCATATATTCTTAATTTAAGTCATATTCTCAATTTAAGTCATGGACATTCTTTTTTTTAACGATTCTCGATTTAAACACCCCCATTTCGTTGTGTAAATCAAGAATATGGTGTAATACTGTTACAGAGAGCGAGTTGTGGCGCTATAACCACGGCAAATAGTGTCCAGGGCACTCGTGGAAATACAATGTCCCATCCCAGAGGGTCCCGGAGTACCAAACCTTCTTAGCATGGTGCTCCCAACGAATACATAAAAAAAATCTCGGAGCGTATGGTGGTGTGTCCCCACGCTTCTTCCTCCCCTGTTGATTCAGAACTGTGTTGTTGTTCGAACACTCAGTGCTCAAACTCAACCCAATTAAGAGTCATCTCTGCGATACGGCTTTACGCAGTAGGCCTGGCCACTTTAACGCTTTTGATGTTTCAATGCATTTTCAATGCAATGGCGCACTACAAATGTTAATAAATGACAAGAAGAGAGCTAGGCGTCATCTAACCTAAGGCACTCTCCCTTCGAAAGATCCCTTCGAACGATTGGCTGCGCTAGGGTCTGATAAGATAAGATAAGATAAGATCATTTTTTCATTATCATTTTGGTGAATTAATAAAAAGGGAAAGATGTAAGGAAAATGTATACTTCCGCTTGAATTTCGGGAATTCCCGGGAAATTCACAAATTTCCTGGGAAACGGGAAATATTTTTTTTCCGGGAAATCCCGGGAAATCCCGGGACGGGAAATTGGACGCTCTAATTGAGCCATGCCCATTTTCCTATTTTCAGCTTAATTCTTTTTTTCTTCCAGCGCTATTTTGGGTCTGCTTAGTGCTCCCAAACATGATGAAATTTTAAGCGAACACTCACGAAAAGTAGCATTTATAGAGAAAAATTCCTGGCATCACTGGCTCACTCCAACAAACGCTGCTTGTGGTGTTGGTGGCCACTCTTTGTTCTTTATTTGCCTTCGCTCTCGGTTTTCTTCAGCGATTGGAATAGGTCGTCAAAAGTCAAACGTCAAAAGACCTAGCGCGTTAAATTTTTTGATGGCGCTTGCTAATTATTTACACGTTTCGGGATTATTTTCCAAATGAGTGTTTAACTAATGTTAAAAAGAATATGTTGCCGGTAGTTGGGAGCAATTTCATATCTTAAGCGCTTTGAAAACGTTAGCGCAAGTGATATTGATGGCGATTTTCTTTAAGCAGTTAAGCTCTCATCTTGCGTGTGGATGGGTGTGCCAACAAAATGATGAAAAATAGTCTCGCAAAATAGAAATTATGATCAAAAGTGCATTAAACATGATCTTTTTGGCCAGTAAATTTGCGTGCTTACTCGAGGCGGTGCTGTTACTGGTATGTTTATAGCCTAAATAGTATTTTTGAAGCTTTAATCGAGCATCAAACTCTCCATATGACGAAGATAGGTGTTGGATTGGAATTGGATTGGTTCCCCTACATGATTTTTATCGTTTTTTTTTTTAACTTAATACCCTTCTAAAACGCAACCTTGCCCTAGTCGGGATTCGATCTAAAAAATCGTCAAAACCAAATTTTCAACCAATTGTCCTTTGAGAAAACTTTAGTAGTGCGTCCATCCCGGGAATTTTCATTTTATGTCCCGGGAATTTGGAGGAAAAAACAAATTTTGGTCTGGAAATTCAAAAAAATGTGAAAAAAGGTAAACAGTTGAATACTTAATAATCGAATAGTTTAAATAGCATTAAAATTTGTAGGTATTCGGAATGCATCAGCATTATTTTGGCTTATTAGGGAAAATTGTTAAAATTTTAGTTTGCAGATCCGAAAAAGCCTTTTTTTTAGAAAAACTTTTAAAAATATTTGTAATAGGCTTTTTTTTAAATTTGAAAAAAAATATCATATTTAACTATATTTTATCAACCACCGGCATCTGGGGCAAATCATTTGTTTACAAGAAAACAATTAGTGCACCGATTTTTAAATTTAATGCTTTGAAATTTCCTATGCCTATTCAGACTGTAGAGCCAATTTTCTCCAGTTCGACGTCGTCGTGCTATCTTGTCGCACCCGCCATTTTGACGTTCCGAGAAAAACGCGTTTTAATGTTTGACCTTGAATATTCAAAAACGAGAGCACGCAATGTAAACAATAACAAACACGTTTTGTTTGGCTCACCATTCTGTGCATTGTCCCAAAGTTTGGTTGAAGTTGGTTGCTGGAGTCCCGAGTTATAATTACAAATGTTTACGGTAGTCTAGCTTGTACGTGCGACAAACGCATCCTGACTTTCCTGGCCTGAATTCCCTTTGGCCTTTTGTCGCACTTACATCAATTTTCATGGAGTGACAAGATAGCACGACAAGATTGAAACTACTTTCATATGTAAAGTGGCAAACATGCACGGAGTTTTTTCGGTTTTTGTTGAATATCTCAGGATTGAAATCGAATTTTGGGGATATGTGAAAGTCAAAAGGTGAGGCATTGTGAGCTGCACAAAATGGCGTTCTTAACTCAATTTGGCCCAAAATGCACGTACGACAAGTTAGCACGATGGCGAGGAGTTGGTGATAGTGACTCAAAGATAATTGTAAAACTTGTTTTTAATTTATAAATTGACTGGTATCATTTTATTTGTGGTCATTTCTTGTTTTCATTTTAAATATTTTAAAATATTTTTTTAAAGCTGTAATGCCATGCTATAAAAATAAAAAAATAAAAGAAATGTATTTTAAAAGAGACATAATTTATGTGTATAGCTTTAGATTAAAAATTGTGTTTAATTTAAAATCCAAAGTACAACAAAGAAGAAAAAAACACATTTTTAATTTCTTGTAAGCTATTTAAGATCTGCTGTGCTTGTTAAGATTGAAGTGCAAATTATCACCAATTTATGGTATTGAGCTAATTCTATGATTTTGCTAATTTATATGAAAATTTGCGGGATCGTGGAAATTCCCGGGATTCCAAAAATATTTATCCCGTTTTTCGGGAAATTCAAAATCCGCGAAAATTGGACGCCCTAAATTTGAGGGTTGGAAATTTCGCATGTTACACTCAAAAAGAAAACTGCAAATTAAGAAAAAAAAACACGAAATTTTACTTTTCAGGCTTAGCTGATTGCCAAGAAAAAGTTTAAAATTTGAGAAAAATGTTTTTTTCCGCAGTGTCTCCAAAATAGCTCTAATTTTCAATATACAGTTATGCCTCGGTTTTGCACTGCCCCGGTTTTGCACCGTTCAGCTGCCTCGGTTAAGCACGGCCCAGTGCTTAACTGAAGCACAGAGCTTATGGGTTTTTGGCTATTTGGGAGACATTGGCTTTAATCGTATGAAAAATCATGCAAACATCAAATTATAGTGTTTTGGAATCGGGATGATGTCAGTTATCCATTAATATTATTATTTCATGGAAGTTTTCACAAAAATACGTATTTTTCCTGTATTTTGAAAATGCATTTTTTTTTTCTCTAAAGAATCCAAAAATATATTGTTATTGGAATATGGGTATCAAATGATCAGGTTTTTTCATACATTTCGGATATAATAACAAAATTTTTAGAAAATACTCCAAATTTTCACAAAACTACGTTTTTTCGAAAAAAATACTCATAATTTTAATTTTTACAATATGGGTATCAAACGATCGGGATTTTTTCATACATTTCGAATGTAATAACAACATTTTTAGAAAATACTCCAAATTTTCACAAAACTACGTATTTTCGAATTAAATACTCAATATTTCAATTTTTAAAATATGGGTATTAAACGATCGGGATTTTTCATACATTTCGAATGTTATAACAACATTTTTAGAAAATACTCTAATTTTTCACAAAACTACGTATTTTCGAATAAAATACTCAAAATTTTCGTTTTAACAACGTGGGCATCAAACGATCGGGATTTTTTAATACATTTCAAATGTAATAACAATATTTTTTTTAAATACTCAAAATTTTCACAAAACTACGTATTTTTGTAAAACTTTTCAAGATTTAAGTTTTTACAATATGGGTATCAAATAATCAAATCAAATTTTTCAAAAATAGTTTTGTGAAAATTTTGAGTATTTTCATTTTTAATAACTTTCGAAATGTATGAAAAAATCCCGATCGTTTGAAACCCACATTGTAAAATCGGAAATTGTTAGTATTTTTTTCGAAAATACGTAGTTTTGTGAAAATTTTGAGTATTTAAAAAAAATTGTAATAACATTCGAAATATATGAAAAAATCCCGAAATCAACATCGTAAAAACGGAAATTTTGAGTATTTTTTTTTAAATTACGTAGTTTTGTGAAAATATGGAGTATTCCCAAAAAAAAAAAAAATTACATTCGAAATGTATGAAAAAATCCCGATCGTTTGATACCAACATTGTAAAAACGGAAATTATGAGTATTTTATTCGAAAATACGTAGTTTTGTGAAAATTTTGAGTATTTTCTAAAAATGTTGTTATTACATTCGAAATGTATGGAAAAATCCCTATCGTTTGATACCCATATTGTAAAAATTGAAATTTGGAGTTTTTTTTCAAAAAGACGTAGTTTTGTGAAAATTTTGAGTATTTTCTAAAAATGTTGTTATTACATCCAAAATGTATGAAAAAAACCTGATCATTTGATACCCATATTGCATTAACAATATATTTTTGTTTTCTTTAGAGAAAAAAAAATCATTTTCGTAATACAGGAAAAATACGTATTTTTGTGAAAATTTTCATGAAATAATAATTTTAATGGATAGCTGACATCATCCCGATTTCAAAACACTATAATTTTTTGATGTTTGCATGATTTTTCGTACGATTAAAGCCAATGTCTCCCATATAGCCAAAAACCCATAAGCTCTGTGCTTCAGTTATGCACGCATCGGTTTTTTTTCTGTGCTAAACCGAGGCATGACTGTAAAAAAATTAAACCAGTGAAATTCTCTGCACTTATCACAAAAAAATATTTAACATATATTTAAAATAAACCATAATATTTAAGTAGAACTCAAAATTGTTATTTAAGGCTTTTTCAAATGTAAGCTTAGTTTTTTTTTAAATCTAAATAATTTTGATTGGAAAAGCAAAAAGAAATCAACAAAGTAAATAGTTTCTGAAATATCGCCAATTGGGTCCTAAAGTTATGCTTAAATTTGTGATACCGTAATCTGGGGTGACTTTGATAGCCCGGGGTGACTTTGATAGGTTTTTCAAATGCCCGTCAATTTAATATCTAAACATTTTTGAGAATTTTGATTATGTAAGCAATAAGGGATAGCTTATTATCGAACATATATGCAAAAATGTGACTGTTACATTGGATGTATCAAAATTAGTGACCAAATCAAATTTCTATCAATGTCACGCCGGGCTATCAAAGTCACCCCAGTTTACGGTACTATTGTTTACAACGATAAAGCTTATTTTTCTGAGTACAACGGTTTTTTGTACGACCGCAAAAGATTTAAAATGGGTTTTTAAATCAATTTACATTAAGCATTAGGCAGTACATTAGGAAATGGATAAAAAAATTATGTCAATAGTTTCCGTAGTTTTGAAGATACTAAAATGTGTTAAAAAAAATCTTGGTCAAAAAGTTCTTGTTGATGTGCACCGTTAAAATGAGAAAAAGTGATAAAAAACGGGTTTCAAATGTGTTTTTTTACCGCTGTACATAAAAATTTACATAGGGCGTTGGGACCCTATTGAGAAATAAGGGCTTATCTTAAGAGACACTAAGAAAAACTAATTTTCAACTTATTTTAAGATCAAGATTATCTCGGTATCCAACAGTTCGATCGACTAAAGGTAGCAAAGAATATTAAAAGAGTTTATTTTTTTCGATAAAAAAAATGCCCTGGAGCATTTCATTTAAAAAATGTTTTAAAATAAAACAAAATGAAAAAAACACCTCAAAAATATAAATTACGATAACCTGAACATCCTTATAGCTAAGACATGGCGCTATTTAAAAAAAACAATGATGAATCAATTCTATTTTATTTTAAATTTTAAATTTTCAATCATAAATGAATTGAAAAATCGTATGTGACTGGATTTTAGAGAGAAACTAATGACCCAAAATGTTTTTTTAAAGGGACAAAGTTTTATCAAAACAAAAAAAAACAAATTTTATAAACTATTTAACACGAGTTGTTCAAAAAACCGTTGAAAATTCGAACGAATATTATCAAAAGTAAAATACTTTATGGGTTTAAAATTCCTGCATGAAAAATGGCTTGCAATTTAAAGCAAAAAAAAAAACAACAAATAATTGTTAACAAAAGATTGTAAATCCAACATTCTCGAAAATGTATTAATCAGACAGTAAAATCACCTTTTATCTCGAAAAAAAATTTACAGTGGTTTGAAAAAACAACACTCTGTCAACGATGGGCACGTTCGCCATACTCGCGACAAACCGATATTGTCCTCCGCCAATCGAGCCCGGTTTGTTTACCCAGACTAAGGCACGTTCTCTGAATAGCTTTTGTCATCACTCAGTGAAACGAAGGTTACCGCAAGTCAAACATTCTTAAACGGTTAGTATGATGTATCCCCAAGTTTGAAGTTATTTTTTTTTAATTTTTTTAATTTTAATTTTTGTTGATATTCAAAACTGTTTCTTTTTAAGTTGAAAAAAAAAACAAAACTTACGTTGAATTTGATTAAAATTTTATAAAAATTGTGAAAAACTCAAAAAAGGACGCTTTCCCAGCACATATCAAAACGTTCCCACCCACCATAATTAGGTGCTCATTAATTTGTTCGCGCCTCGGTTGTGGTGAAGCTTTTCCCGTTTTTTTTTTCCTTTTGCTTGGTGTTGTGGTTTTCCGGCAATTCCAGGGACGCACACCATATTAACATATTTTGCAACATAACGAGAGCATGAAAAAAATGGTGGGTGTTTGCAATCTACACCACTGGGAAGTGTGGTTCTGACATTAATTGGACGATGGACGGGGTGTGATAACCGCTGTCCTAGGGGGCGAGGTGATGGAGCTGATTATGATTTTTTTATGTACTTTGGAATTTTGTGGTTTAGTTATGACGAGAAAGTGTTATTTGCGTTGTTATTGATTTGTAACTTTGCAATTTGAACTCGTGTAAAATAATTAACGTGAAATTACATATTTTTAAAAGTTAATTTACTTACTTATACAACTCCTTGTCCATGTTGCGGAAGATGTTACACTCCGGATGTTCCAGCAGCCGAAATGCAATCGAACAGTGGTGGTTCTCCAGCGGAGAAATATCATTGTATCTGTAAAAATGAAGAAAGAAAAAAAAAAAAACAATTTGGATTTAACAAAATATATGAGTGACCCTATTTTGACCACAATTTAGGAACAAAAAAGAAAAAAACTTATTTTATTGTTCAATCGGCCAACTGGGAGGTGAGCTTGAGGAGGGGGGAGAATGTAATATATTTTATTTGCTGACCTGGTGGCCGGAAAACCGCAATGGCGGTTTATGTCAAATTGATCGCCGGATAACCCCGGGGGAACGGGTTCCCGCGGGAATAAAAATGAAACGTACGTGGTTCTGACACTGGGGAGGTGGGACAAACCGATTATTGAGATGAATGGGTTGGCCATTACGAAAGTTGCTCCCCACCGAGTGGTGGCACCCGTATGAATGATGGAAATGGGGGTGATTGCTGTTTGATGTTTTAACTTTTGAGATAAAAGTGCTGAATGGATCGATTTTATGGAGCGTATTGACCTATTTTTCATTTAAATAAGCAATTTTAAAACAAACAAAAGTGTTTCAAATAAGCATTTCAATTAAAAATAAATTTTCTCAACAAATTATCAGTGAAACAGCACAAAACGAATGCATAGTTCAAAGAAATCATTACACAGTCTTGACTCGTTTATCCGAAGATTTCTTAGAAGCATCAGACAATTAAATAATTCAAATTATTTTCGTGTTTCCTGTTAATCCACCTTTAACAACATTTTCAAGTTCTGCCTTTCCATTTGAGATAAATGTGAGTGGTTTTAATCTTTTTTGTCTATTTAGTCTTTTTTTGTCTTTTTTTGTCTTTGTTGTCTTTGTTGTCTTTTTTGTCTTTTTTGTCTTTTTTGTCTTTTTTGTCTTTTTTGTCTTTTTTGTCTTTTTTGTCTTTTTTGTCTTTTTTGTTTTTTTTTTGTCTTTTTTGTCTTTTTTGTCTTTTTTGTCTTTTTTGTCTTTTTTGTCTTTTTTGTCTTTTTTGTCTTTTTTGTCTTTTTTGTCTTTTTTGTCTTTTTTGTCTTTTTTGTCTTTTTTGTCTTTTTTGTCTTTTTTGTCTTTTTTGTCTTTTTTGTCTTTTTTGTCTTTTTTGTCTTTTTTGTCTTTTTTGTCTTTTTTGTCTTTTTTGTCTTTTTTGTCTTTTTTGTTTTTTTTTTGTCTTTTTTGTCTTTTTTGTCTTTTTTGTCTTTTTTGTCTTTTTTGTCTTTTTTGTCTTTTTTGTCTTTTTTGTCTTTTTTGTCTTTTTTGTCTATTTTGTCTTTTTTGTCTTTTTTGTCTTTTTTGTTTTTTTATGTCTTTTTTGTCTTTTTTGTCTTTTTTTGTCTTTTTTGTCTTTTTTGTCTTTTTTGTCTTTTTTGTCTTTTTTGTCTTTTTTGTCTTTTTTGTCTTTTTTGCCTTTTTTGCCTTTTTTGTCTTTTTTGTCTTTTTTGTCTTTTTTGTCTTTTTTGTCTTTTTTGTCTTTTTTGTCTTTTTTGTCTTTTTTGTCTTTTTTGTCTTTTTTGCCTTTTTTGCCTTTTTTGTCTTTTTTGTCTTTTTTGTCTTTTTTGTCTTTTTTGTCTTTTTTGTCTTTTTTGTTTTTTTTTGTCTTTTTTGTCTTTTTTGTCTTTCTTGTCTTTTTTGTCTTTTTTGTCTTTTTTGTCTTTTTTGTCTTTTTTGTCTTTTTTGTCTTTTTTGTCTTTTTTGTCTTTTTTGTCTTTTTTGTCTTTTTTGTCTTTTTTGTCTTTTTTGTCTTTTTTGTCTTTTTTGTCTTTTTTGTCTTTTTTGTCTTTTTTGTCTTTTTTGTCTTTTTTGTCTTTTTTGTCTTTTTTGTCTTTTTTGTCTTTTTTGTCTTTTTTGTCTTTTTTGTCTTTTTTGTCTTTTTTGTCTTTTTTGTCTTTTTTGTCTTTTTTGTCTTTTTTGTCTTTTTTGTCTTTTTTGTCTTTTTTGTCTTTTTTGTCTTTTTAGTCTTTTTTGTCTTTTTTGTCTTTTTTGTCTTTTTTGTCTTTTTTGTCTTTTTTGTCTTTTTTGTCTTTTTTGTCTTTTTTGTCTTTTTTTGTCTTTTTTGTCTTTTTTGTCTTTTTTGTCTTTTTTGTCTTTTTTGTCTTTTTTGTCTTTTTTGTCTTTTTTGTCTTTTTTGTCTTTTTTGTCTTTTTTGTCTTTTTTGTCTTTTTTGTCTTTTTTGTCTTTTTTGTCTTTTTTGTCTTTTTTGTCTTTTTTGTCTTTTTTGTCTTTTTTGTCTTTTTTGTCTTTTTTGTCTTTTTTGTCTTTTTTGTCTTTTTTGTCTTTTTTGTCTTTTTTGTCTTTTTTGTCTTTTTTGTCTTTTTTGTCTTTTTTGTCTTTTTTGTCTTTTTTGTCTTTTTTGTCTTTTTTGTCTTTTTTGTCTTTTTTGTCTTTTTTGTCTTTTTTGTCTTTTTTGTCTTTTTTGTCTTTTTTGTCTTTTTTGTCTTTTTTGTCTTTTTTGTCTTTTTTGTCTTTTTTGTCTTTTTTGTCTTTTTTGTCTTTTTTGTCTTTTTTGTCTTTTTTGTCTTTTTTGTCTTTTTTGTCTTTTTTGTCTTTTTTGTCTTTTTTGTAATTTTTGTAATTTTTGTATTTTTTGTAATTTTTGTAATTTTTGTAATTTTTGTAATTTTTGAAATTTTTGTAATTTTTGTAATTTTTGTAATTTTTGTAATTTTTGTAATTTTTGTAATTTTTGTAATTTTTGTAATTTTTGTAATTTTTGTAATTTTTGTAATTTTTGTAATTTTTGTAATTTTTGTAATTTTTGTAATTTTTGTAATTTTTGTAATTTTTGTAATTTTTGTAATTTTAGTCATTTTTGTAATTTTTGTAATTTTTGTTATTTTTGTAATTTTTGTAATTTTTGTAATTTTTGTATTTTTTGTAATTTTTGTAATTTTTGTAATTTTTGTAATTTTTGTAATTTTTGTAATTTTTGTAATTTTTGTAATTTTTGTAATTTTTGTAATTTTTGTAATTTTTGTAATTTTTGTAATTTTTGTAATTTTTGTAATTGTTGTAATTTTTGTAATTTTTGTAATTTTTGTAATTTTTGTAATTTTTGTAATTTTTGTAATTTTTGTAATTTTTGTAATTTTTGTAATTTTTGTAATTTTTGTAATTTTTGTAATTTTTGTAATTTTTTGTAATTTTTGTAATTTTTGTAATTTTTGTAATTTTTGTAATTTTTGTATTTTTTGTAATTTTTGTAATTTTTGTAATTTTTGTAATTTTTGTAATTTTTGTAATTTTTGTAATTTTTGTAATTTTTGTAATTTTTGTAATTTTTGTAATTTTTGTAATTTTTGTAATTTTTGTAATTTTTGTAATTTTTGTAATTTTTGTAATTTTTGTAATTTTTGTAATTTTTGTAATTTTTGTAATGTTTTCTAGATTTGTCAGTTTTTAGGTTGGATAGAACTATCAAATCAAATAGGTATCTATTAAAGATTTTTAAGCTTAAAAACTGTTGTTCAAAAACAGAATTTTGTTATTTTTATTGATTTATTGTAGTGACAGATTTTAGTTCCGTGTTTTGGATTTGGTTCCGTGTTTTGGATTCGAAACTCTTGGCCAGTTCTATTTCATTTTCAGATTCATGAACTTCACAGAAGGTAAAAAGTATCACAACACTATCATTTGTCAAGTCCCGAACCAAACACCTTTTTTCGAACCTTGAAACCCCCCCTAAAAAAGGGGACAGGTGTTCAATAAAGTGTAAATTTTCCATGTCTAATGATGGCAACATGACGCATCGTCACTTTTTTTTGTCTCTTCTTCATTCTATACCCGAGTTGACCTCGTAACCTTTTCCTTCATCTTTCTCGTCTTGCCAAAGTGACACAAGTGACGGATGGTTGCCACATTCGAGAGGGATGGAATCTGCGACGAAACGGACCGTGACAACCACCTCCGGCAGAAGGGGGGGTTTGGATCCCACAAAGGGACGACATGTCCCGTTTCTCCCGTGGCTACAGACGAAAGAGGGGTTAGGTGTTTCCGAGGTCGTGTAATTCCATCCGGTTCGGATCGTTGGGCCAAGTCAGCTGAATCAACCTTTTTCTGTCCCCCGCGTGTGTGATTGTGTGTGTTTCTGTATTTGAACGTACGTGACGACCGACTAAAGAGGGATAGCAATGGCCAGAAGGTTTGAAAAAAATATGCCTGGAATGCAATTCTATCCAACTGGAGTTGGGTCTTGCTGTGTGTGAGCACACGCGAGCGAAAGCGTCCTTTCCGGTTGATTTGAGGAGGCCGGACCAGTTAGGGGAAGAATGATTTAATTGGGCTAATTTGGAACACGATACGGCATTGAAACACTTTCATAGCTCTAGCTCTAGCTCTAGCTCTAGCTCTAGCTCTAGCTCTAGCTTTAGCTTTAGCTCTAGCTCTAGCTCTAGCTCTAGCTCTAGCTCTAGCTCTAGCTCTAGCTCTAGCTCTAGCTCTAGCTCTAGCTCTAGCTCTAGCTCTAGCTCTAGCTCTAGCTCTAGCTCTAGCTCTAGCTCTAGCTCTAGCTCTAGCTCTAGCTCTAGCTCTAGCTCTAGCTCTAGCTCTAGCTCTAGCTCTAGCTCTAGCTCTAGCTCTAGCTCTAGCTCTAGCTCTAGCTCTAGCTCTAGCTCTAGCTCTAGCTCTAGCTCTAGCTCTAGCTCTAGCTCTAGCTCTAGCTCTAGCTCTAGCTCTAGCTCTAGCTCTAGCTCTAGCTCTAGCTCTAGCTCTAGCTCTAGCTCTAGCTCTAGCTCTAGCTCTAGCTCTAGCTCTAGCTCTAGCTCTAGCTCTAGCTCTAGCTCTAGCTCTAGCTCTAGCTCTAGCTCTAGCTCTAGCTCTAGCTCTAGCTCTAGCTCTAGCTCTAGCTCTAGCTCTAGCTCTAGCTCTAGCTCTAGCTCTAGCTCTAGCTCTAGCTCTAGCTCTAGCTCTAGCTCTAGCTCTAGCTCTAGCTCTAGCTCTAGCTCTAGCTCTAGCTCTAGCTCTAGCTCTAGCTCTAGCTCTAGCTCTAGCTCTAGCTCTAGCTCTAGCTCTAGCTCTAGCTCTAGCTCTAGCTCTAGCTCTATCTAGCTCTATTTAGCTCTAGCAACTCAAAATCAACCACTCTCTCCTCGGAAAAAGCCAACCAGAACCATCAAGGTTAGAGCGACGTCATTCCCACAGAGTCTAGCGAAAAAGGTGAACGATGCTCACATCGCCAAAGGGTTTTTGCGCTCTTTGATGTTTAGTGTGTGCTTGTACCGTTTTTGTCCCGACGTTCTTTTCCACCCAGCATCAAATCCTACTGCTGACACACTCCCACTGACAATTACACACACACACAAACAGCCAACCTACTAACTTAGTGTCACTTTTAAGATGAAATGGGCTCATTTTACAAAAAAAAAAATACCTCAGGGCCAGCTCGGTCCGGGCGTTGATTTGGTAGATGTTGTTGTACCCCGGATGGTCCAGGTCGTGGCAGATGCAGGACACCAGCAGGATCAGCACCTCCAACTCGCCCAGCCGCTGGATCAGGTTCGTGTGCCACGTGATGGCGTACATCTGGAAAGAATGAGAGGAAATTTAAAAATTATGCTTCAATTTGCCAGATAATTCAATTTGAGCTGATTTCAAAAAATCATAACATCATTCAACCCGCTTCTTCAAAGCGCTGAGCAGGCAAGAACACAAAACGAAACAAAAAAAGAACATATCTTGCCTTGAGGTAGGTGTGTTTAAAAAGTCAGTGTAATGAATAAATAATCCAAACAGTTGTTGCTAGTCATCGGCAATAAAAAGGGAGGGAGTTCAATTTGTTTGTTGATTAACACGTGATTAGCGCAGTAGGTAATACAAACAAAGGGAGTCCAAGTCATATATCAGCACTCTGGGATGTAATTAGGTAGTGCTTTACCGGTGTCTGGTTGAAGGCTATCGGGAGGCAATTTTCTCGAAATACTGTTACTTTCAGTTGAGAGTGGATCTTGAAGGAAAGGGGGAATGTTATTGAAAGTTGGCATGAGACTGCGCTGCGACTGTGAATCTTCGAAATTTAACCCTCAACTCTACAAATGTTCGCATAAACTTCTCTCGATCATAATTTCTGGACTTTTGATCTTTATATATCACATTGAAAAAAAAAATTATAAATCATTTGTTTTTTTTTTTAATATTTTGATTTATTTTTTGTTTTCGTAGTCTTTGAAATTGTTTGAAAAAAAAATTTCTTGTAATTTATGGAATTCGATGTATGGTTTTTTTTAAATTTGGTTTTTTATTTATTATTTTATTTCTTAATTTTAAATATCCTTGAAATTAAAAAAAAATGTTCTAGCTTTAATTCTGTTCTGGTCAAGTTTTGGTTTTATTATATTTTTTAAACATTTGAGATTTTTTTTAGATTTTATTTCTTTTAGTTAATAAATCTGAAAAAAATCTTTAAAATTCCTATTTTTTTATTTTCTTTGAAATTTTTAATTTCGTAACATAATTTTTATTAAGTTGTTGTGATATTATATTATAATGTATATTGAATACTTTTATTTTAAAAATATTGTTAATATTTTTAAATTTTAAATGAACCTGCGGAAAATATTTCGGATTTTTTAATTTTCTTCAAACGTTTGAAGTATTTTTTTGGATTTTCTTAGGCTGGTACAAATTTTATTAAAAGCTGTTGTCTCCCCCACCCCTTCAAAGTTGGCCCGAAAAATCATAGGGCAAAATTATTTTTTTTTTCGAAAAACTTCAAAATTTCAATGGAAATTTTAGTGCAATCAGCTGAAATTAATTTAAAATGCATTCCCCTGCGTTTACAAACATTTTTAGCATGTTTAGGTTGATTCAAAAATATTTAGAATTATTGAAAATTATCGATGTTTAGTATCGGAAAAAGTTTTTTTTTTGCTGTTATTTTGTTTTCGTCAAATCTAACATAATTTTTGAAAACTAATGATTGCAAAACAACTGGACAATTGTAAAATGCTTTTTAATACACCTTTTGCATTCAAATGTTGAAACTGTGGCTTGTTATTTTAATTTTATTTTATTTTACTTAAACCCCCCACCTGGCCCAGGTACGAAAACTTTGAAAAATATTTGCATTGGCCTCAAAAAAAAATGTTAAAGACTTTTTCCGATACAAAACATCGATAATTTAAATAAAATTTTTTTTTTTAAGTCAACCCAAACATGCTTAAAAATGATTCTAAACGCAGAGTAATGCATTTTAAATTGATTTGCATTTAAATTTCCATTGAAATTTTGAAGTCTATTGAAAAAATATTTTGTTGACCTTTGATTTTTTGGTCCTATTTTGTAGGGGTGGGCAGACAAACACTTTAAATAAATTTTGTACCAGCCTAAGAGAATTACTAACATTATAAAAAAAAGTTCAAACGATTAAAGAAAATAAATTATTGGGACAATAATTGCTGCATGTGCATTTATAATTAAAAAAAAAAACAGCAAAAATATTTAGTGTTTAATATACATTATAATTTTTATTATAATGTATATTTTTTTTTTTTTTTTTTTTTTTTTTTTTTTTTTTTTTTTTTTTTTTTTTTTTTTTTAATTTTTTTTTTTTTTTTTTTTACAACATTTTTCTTGAATTTACATTTCACCACTTGCAAATAAGACGACAAATAAGCTCGGTAGAGATAATTTAACTTTGGATGTTTCTAGAAGATGTTCAAAAAATGCTTAAAATGGCGCTCAAAAACAGCTTTATTATTGAAACGAACGATTCTTATGCCTTGTTTAAATTCATTCAAATCCCCAAAACCTCGTTTTTCTAAATTATAAACTATCGTTTGCACAGTCAGCCAAAGTGCTGCTTTGTATTTAAAGTCCCTATCACCGATACTCAATGATAGAAGCTCATCAGGATCCTTTACTAAAATTTTGAGTCTTTTGTTCAGAATATTTTTTAACCATCTCCAAATTTCTTCGGATGTTTGACAATATTTTACTAAGTGACTAACTGATTCTACTAAACCGCAATTCTCACAAAACTTCGAGTCCGTCCCTCTTATTCCGTATAAATGCAATTTCTTTTTGTTTAAAACTATGTCCTTGAAGATGCAAAACAGTAGGGGAGAGTGGGGAGACTTGATCCCCTTTTTTTGTATCGCACATAACTCTGTCAATTTCTCACAAAACTATGATCTTTTTGCATGAATTGAAAGCTTAAACATTCAACTATGTTTGGCTGATAAGGGTATTTCATCAGATAAACTCTTAGAAAAATGCCAAGCGTTTTAAAAAAATATTTTAAACCGGCATTTTCAAAATGTTGGGGGTAATTTGATCCCCCTTTCAACATTTTGAAGAAATCTTAAGCAAAATGTTTCTTATTAATCCAAACTTTTAATTTTCTATAAGATACAGCAATTTCACATTAAACCTGTACGTTTGTGTCAAAATATAACAAGTTTAGCATGTAAAATATTGAAAAACTTAAAATTTTCTTTTTTAGACCAAAATTGAGCATGTTTACAAAAGCTGGTCATTTTTGTTTACAAAACTTTTGAAAAATGGTTCAAACTGCAGTTAGTTATGTACAACTATACTGAAGGAAACTATGTACGAAAACCCAGCCAAATTATTTAATCTTGAGGCTGATTCCAGTGACTGTAAAAATGCAGGGATCAAGTCTCCCTAAACGCACTTTTTTAAACAATTGATTGTAAAAATAGTATGACGATAAATTTAACGTCAAATGCGTAAGGGTTTTGGAGTTGATATGTTTATCAAACAATTCATGTATGAAAAATATTTTTTTGAATAATTTTTGAGTGTTTTCTATACTTATCAAAACCAAAGAAAAAAGATCTCTTGGAAGTTTTTTGCAGCACTTCTTCGAAAAATGTGTGTAACTCAATCTAAACATTTTTTATTTTTTTTTCTTTGTTTTCTACAATGAGTTTTAGTCAATTTCGCACAACTTTCTAGAACAAAGCTTATTGTTTTACCCACATGATGACGAGATACAGGCTTGGGATCAAATCTCCCCGGGGATCAAGTCTCCCCACTCTCCCCTACGGTTTTACACTTTGAATTTAAAAAATTTGAATCTAAATTGTTTAACAAATTAGACCACATTAAATTAGGCATGTCCTCCATTGTTTTACATTTGATGTTTAAACTGTGAATGAAGAAATCATAAATTTTTTTGCTGCTGTTTAAATGGCTTTCAAGTTTGAGTTCATCAGCTTTTACGATCCATTCTCGCATATTTCTAGTTAAAGTACTATTATTGATTTGTCCTAACATGAAGTTGTCCAAAGGTGCGTTTCCATCAGCGTTACTATAAAGAATGTTTTTAATAAAAAGAGACTTTGCTTTTGATTCTACGTCTGTCAGAGCGAGACCACCTTTAATAACCGGTAAATATAATTCATTTCTAGGAACCTTAAAGATAAATCCTTGCCAAATAAACTGTCCGCAGATTGATTTTATCGCTGCTAAATGTTTATTATTTGGAGGAAATATTTGACAAATATACCAAATTTTGGACAGAACGTAAGTGTTCAACAACCACGCTTTCTGGAAAAGATTTAAAATACGTTTCTGATGTAAACTTAATGTGTATTTTAATTTGTTCAAATAGCTATCATAGTTAATTTCAACTAATTTATTGAAATTTTGGCAAATTAAAACTCCTAAAACATTTAGAGACTCCACTTCTTTAATTTGATGTGGACCAGATAAGCAACCGTTAAAACGAAGATACTGAGATTTTGCAAAATTGAGTTTTATTTTAGAGTATATGCTAAAATAACTCACCAACTGCAAGACAGTATCAAACTCGTGATTGTTTCTTACTAAAATATTCAGATCATCTGCATATGCAACAACCTTCACAAAATTGTTAGCAATGAGACAACCAAAAATATTTTCATATAACATTCTGATGAGTGGTTCAATGTAAAGGGCAAATAATGCCATGCTTAATGGACATCCTTGCCTTACTGAACTTAAGATACGAATTGCGGAAGTGAGAAACCCATTAAACAAAATTTGTGAAGTTGCATTTTTATATAACTTTTTTAAACAATTTATAAAACTAGCTGGGAAGTTAAATTTCGCCAAGACGGCCCATAGAAAGTCGTGATCAACCCGATCAAAAGCTTTTTCTAGATCTAGGCTCATGAGAATTCCTTTGAATTTTTTTGATGCGTTTGCTTTAATGAGAATATTTCGAAATGTGCGGAGATTGTCAACGCACGAACGATCGGTGACACAAGCTGCTTGGCCAGGCCCGATAAGTTTATCTAACAGTGGCTGTATTCTATTCCATAAAATTTTTGTAAATAATTTACAATCTGTATTTAACATGCTAATTGGTCGTTTGTTGGATAAATCATAATTATCTCCTTTCTTCGGGATGAGTGTAATAATACCTGCAGAAAAACTGGCCGGTGGGTAAGCACCATGGATTAGATACGAATTAAATAAATTTAAAAGGTCAATTTTCAAAAGTTCAAAGTGGTTTAGATAAAAATTATAACAAAGTCCATCGGGTCCGGGGCTAGTTCGTTTTGATGCTGTTTTTATAATCAATAGTAATTCTCCCTCTTCAATAGGTTTAAGAAGAGCTTGATGATCATCGTTGTCTAGACTAGTTTTAATGAATTTTAACACGTTTTCGTACTCTATATCAGAATTTGGCTGCTTTTGAAAATTGCATTGATAGTGATCAAATAATATTTTTTTTAATTTCGTTGTGTCGGATGTAATTTCCCCATTTACTCTTAATTTCATAACGTTAGAAGTCATGCTACGAGTAATTTTCGTAGAGATTTGGAACAAGCCTAATTTTTCGTCCGATAACAGTGAATTTGCTTTAAGTTTGTAATTGCATAAATTAATTCGTCTATTCTCAATCTCCATCAATTTTGATTTGACTATTTCCAGATCCGATGTGACTTCTGCACCAGTTTTCTGTAAATCAAATAATTCATTTAAACAAACATAGTAAAAATTCTTCTCTCGATTAAACTGCTGATTGAACAAATAACTTTCATTTTTGTAAAATTTCTTAACACTCGATTTAAATACTGAATTCCACCAAAAATTAATATCACTATGAGAGTTTCTTTTTTGCAAATCTCTATATACACTGCCAAATTTTGAGTTTATTTCATCATCGTTCAACAGAGATGAATTTAATTTCCAGTATCCCCTTCCCAAGTAAGAAACATTTAATAAATCTAAAACTTTATATTTTGCAAAAACACAATGGTGGTCAGAGAAAGCTGTTGGTTTGGTTTCAATTTTTGTTACAGAATCACAAAAATATTTGGAAGCATAAATTCTATCCAAACGTGACTTTGATCCGTTACGGTAAAAGGTGAAAAATGTATCGTTTCCCTTAATTTTCTTTTCAACATCAATAAAATTCATTGATGAAATCAAGTTTTTCAATCCCGTAGATATATTTTTCACAGCACTGTTTGAATCTTCTGTGTGAATAATACAATTAAAATCGCCGAGCATAACATTCTCTCTACCTTCCTTGAAGTGAATCAGTGTGTCAACTGTAAATAATTGGTCTCGCCCTTTCTTAAAACCACTCCCTGAATGTGCATAAATGTTGATAAAATTCAAATTGTCGATACATAGCGATGTTATCCTTCCGTTGGTGTTCATTATAAGATCAGAATATTCAATATTGTTGCGTAAAAGCACTCCCGTACCTTTTCCATCAGGACTTATGTTGATCAGAGCTTTGTGAGAATTGATAAATGCGAAATTTTCAAATGCAACTTCTTGCATGAATATAATATCCAAATCGTTGTTCCAAACAAAGTCTCGCAATAAAAGTTTTTTCACCGTAGAGCAAATAGCATTAAGATTGATTGTAGCGATATTACGTATGAGAGCCATTAGAGAAATATGAATGAATTAGAACAAATTGCAAAAGAATGGATAAAATTTCGCGAAACCGACGGATAGAAACATTTTTTGAACATCCCTTCCACACCCTGACGTTGAATGTCTTAGTGATATTATCGTACCGAGTTATCGTCGTCTACTTACGTGGCCGGCCCGGCCTTCGCTGGCTGCGAGATCTGGATCCTCTCTCCGTATCAGGCGTTCGGGTCGATCCTCGTGACCGATCACCGATCGCATCGATCGGGCTGTCCAGCTTGCTCGTGTCTTCGTTCGGGATGGTAAGCTGCGTTTTTTTCTGCTTCGATCGGTCAACCAAAGTGAAGGGCGAGCTCGCTTCGTCAGACGAGATGTCCGGATACGACTCCGTTCCCTCTCCATCCCCTTGATCCATCGTGTTGTCGCTCAGGATCGTAATGTTGGAAACGCTGCGATCCTGCAGCGTGTTCGTCTCGGCAGCGCCTGTAGCCGCGAAACTCGTGTTAGCTACGCACGCATCGGCTGCGCTCGTGCCAGCCGCGCTCGTGTCAGCTGCGCTCGTGCCGGTCTGTTGATCGGCCTCAATCGGCGGTCGATCGGGTCCACCGTCCTTGCATCCAGCACCTCTGTACGGCGGCACTGGCAGTAACGTCATGTTTAGCGATGGAACGTTCTGCTTTGTTCCCGACCCGATGATCGCATTTGCGAGCACATGGCTGTACTGTCCGCCATTTTGCTGCGCTTTGTTACTGGCTAGCTTGGGGCAGGTGGCCTTCAGGTGACCTTCCCCTTTGCAGTAAAAACATTTATTTTTAAGGCCCTCATAATAGAGCCGCGCCTTGTAGTGGCCGATGAACAGATTCGCTGGTATTTCCTTGGAAATCTCCATATGCACACCTCTTACGCCGCTGTACACGGAGAATCCGTACGCCGCCGGGTATTTCTCTCGAACATGTTGCCTGATCACGCCGAACTGTCCCAAAACCGTGGCAATGTCTTTATCCTCTATTTCGGGCGGCAGGTTGAAGATTCGTACGTACCGGAACAGGCTACTGGCCACATCCAGGCGAACGACGGAGGTGCTGAGGTCGATGTACTCGAAGGTGTACTGCTCTTCGATGGTGGCGGTGAACAGGTTAAACGCGACGTCATCAATGAACTTGATGTAAAACTGTTGCTCGTTTTCGTCCTTGTAGATCGAATGTACGCTGGCTGCTGATATCTTCAACGTTCCTCCAACAAATCGCAATACGTCCATGTGCTGTGGTATCTTGGCCGCGGTCCCGAAAACTATTTTCAACGTGTTCTTCCTGGTTTTGTCCATTTTTGGTTCCGTAGTAAATTCCGTTTAGAAAAAAGAGGTTAGGTCACAAACGTGTGACAAAGCAACGCTGATGCCGGAGCACAGTCTAAAGCACTTGCGGTCGCTTCAGTGTCCGAGCGTCAACTGATTAAACACTAAATATAATTTCAAATTTTATAAATTAAAAAAAAACAATTTTCAACGAAATCAAAAATTTTAAATAAAATTTAAAAAATTAAGAATTTCGACGTTTTCAGCTTTAAAAATTAAAAGAAATAAAATCTATAAAAATCTCAAAAGTTTTAAAAAATATAATAAACCAAAAAGAAAAAAGGCTAGAGCATTTTTTTATAATTTCAAAAATATTAAACATTTAGAAATTTCCTAAAAAAAATATTAAAAAAAAACATATATCGGATGACATAAATTACAAAAAAAAATCAAAAAGTTTCAAAGAATACGAAAACAAACAAATATTCCTCGATTTTTTTAAAACTTTTTGAACCTTTTGAAATTTTCAAATGATTTAATTTTATTTAGATATCTACTTCTTTTCGATTCTTAAATTGTCATTTGAATTTTCAGCAGTTCCGCTAGTGTACTTTGTGTTTAATTTTTGTTTTGTTTTAGTAAAGCCATTGCAAATATTTTTGGAAATTTGAGGGGGGGGGGGGCAAAAAATATAAAAAAGTTCAAAAATTGAAATAACAGTCCACGGTATCAACATTTGAATGAAAAAGGTGTTTTATAATGCATTATACACCTGTCCAGTTGTTTTGCAATCTTTTATTTCCAAAATTTCTAAAAACTGACGGTGCTGTACATTGAAATTTCATTAAAGTTCAAAAAAGATTCCAGACCTGTTAAATATGATTATCAATGCAGAAAAGGGCATTTAAGATTGTTCTCAGTTGATTAGACTTCAATTTCCATTGAAATTTTGATATTTTTTTGATAAAATATTTTTTTGTCCCTGAATTTTCTGACCAATTTTGAAGGGGGGGAGGGGGGGGGGGCGACATAAACTTTGAAAAATATTTGCAACGGCCTAACTAGCAGTTGATTTAAAAATCATTTCCTAATGTTTATATTTTATTTTAAAGGTTATTAAGATAAAAAATAGATCTTCTACTGTTTCTACTTTTTTTGGGGTTTGGAATTTTTAATTCGTTGAAATTTTAAAATGTTTTTTTTTCAATTTTTAACGTTAATTCTTTTTTAATTCTTCTTTTTTTTTATTTCATGGAATTGATTCGTTAAAAAAATGTTTTTTATACAGCAATTCCCCACGAAAACAGCATGGAAAAAAACAAAAGTGCTCGGATCGGGCTCAAAATTTTTGTGGGAGTTCCCTGGCCGAAATAATTAGACCCGTATTTTTTTGTTTGGCCATTAGGGTGACCTACGCCGTGTTAGGGTGGTCTGAAAAATTGCCATTTTCGTCGATTTTCGCAAAAACCACTTTTTTCGAAAAATCATAACTCCTTGCCATTTCAACCGATTTCAATTGTCTTATACGCAAATGAAAGGTGATAAGTTGGCCTTTCAAAGAAAAATAGTAAGAAGTTTCAAAAATCTAGCCTAACATATGAAAAGGGCGTATGCAACTTTAAAATGCCGTTTTGACGGTGTCTGGACCAAAGAGCCTATGTCTGGAAATAATTTTATCGGTTTCCCCGGACATTTTTTCATTACATACTAAAAAATGGGAGGAGTTCATTAACAGGATTCCGAGATATGATTTTTTTGAAAATAAAATCCGTGTTTTCTGACGCGCCGCGCGCAAAAACCGGAGAATGACGAAATTGGCAAAAAATCAACTTTTTTCACAAAAACTGCGATAACTTAAAAATTTTAG
Organism: Culex pipiens pallens; assembly: GCF_016801865.2. Taxonomy (NCBI): domain Eukaryota; kingdom Metazoa; phylum Arthropoda; class Insecta; order Diptera; family Culicidae; genus Culex; species Culex pipiens. Next base: position 167,735,020 of record NC_068939.1, read on the forward strand.
CGATGACCTATACATGTCTGGGTACCAAAAGTTGCATCTTTTAATTACGAAAATTTTGGTACCCAGACATCTATAGGTCATCGCTGAAATTTTAAAGTTATCGCAGTTTTAGTGATAAATGTTGATTTTTTGCCAATTTCGTCATTCTTCGGTTTTTGCGCGCGGCGCGTCAAAAAACACGGATTTTATTTTCAAAAATCATATCTCGGAATCCTGTTAATGAACTCCTCCCATTTTTAGTATGTTATGTAAAAATGTCCGGAGAATCCGATAAAAATATTTCCAGACATAGGCTCTTTGGTCCAGACACTGTCAAAACGACATTTTAAAGTTTCATACGTCCTTTTCATATGTTAGGCTAGATTTTTGGAACTTCTTATTATTTTTCTTTGAAAGGCCAACTTATCACCTTTCATTTGCGTATAAGACAATTGAAATCGGTTAAAATGGCGAGGAGTTATGATTTTTCGAAAAAAGTGGTTTTTGCGAAAATCGACTAAAATGGCAATTTTTCAGACCACCCTAACACGGCGTAGGTCACCCTAATGCCCAAACAAAAAAATACGGGTCTAATTATTTCGGCCAGGGAACCCCCAGAAAAATTTTGAGGCCGATCCGAGCACTTTTGTTTTTTCCATGCTGTTTTCGTGGGGAATTGCTGTATATGAAGTTTTAGGCACTAGTATTTATGATATTTATTCAATATTTTTGATTTTTTAAAAAGTTTTAATTTTAATCGAAATCATACTATCGAGAAATTTCGACTGCGAGTTGAGAAATTACGGTCGAATTCAATAATCACCACTTTAAAATAAACAAAGCAACGAAGCTTTTCCAGTCCCTCGCTAAAAATTAAAAAAAAAAAACTAAATATTAAATCTCACGCTAAATCTTCAAAATTTATAAGCAAAAAATTATCACAATTCATGACTCAATTCATGGACATTTGTCCTATAATTCTGTTCAAATGGTGTTTTTCGGAATTGCAAAAAAATGTTGTATGGAACTCGTTGAAAAACTTGATTTTTTTTATCACTTGTCATATTTATCCAACTCGGTAAACCTCGTTGGATAAATGTACGACTCGTGCTGAAAAAATCCTCTTTTTGCAACATGTTACATAAACTACTATTTAAAAATATTTTTTTTTTTTGAACAGTTGGAATGAAATTTGCAATGAGTTCCGTCGTCGTCCTCGTCGAAGCAAGGCCATCTTCGATCGAAAGAATAAATTTTGCAATGGCATGAAGTAAAAATACTTACAAAATTTCGCATGTACTCTTCTGTATTCTTCACATGTATGAAATCTTGTGTAAATATGAGTATAATACATAAAAAACTCTTACAAAGCCGAGGAACAAAATTGTGTCATTTTTTTTAAATCAAATGGAAAGAAATATGCAATTACCTGAAAATAATTTAAAACAATTCACTTTGTTAAAGTGTGATATAAATAAACACAATTTGTTTTTTTTATATCAGAAAAATAATCAGAACATAATAATTTAAATATAGTAAAAGAAAAACTAATTGACACCCTGCTCTCAAATTCACCCCCGTAAATCGAATATTTTGGAAGAGATCTAGAATAAACACAGAACAGTTTACAATTCAAATTAGCACTCCCCAATCTAGCTCAGGTACTACGCCGTTCAAGTTGAACCACTTCTCTGGGCATCTTCAAGCAGACACTTTTTGTCGCTCTGTTGAAGCAGAAACATTCGAAATTTTGTTCAAATGAATTCTTTACTTCTCTTAAGTTTATTCTGTCTAGTTTTAAACATTCAATTTGGTAGGTTGAATCATTCGTGATGAATTTCACTCAAATTTCATCTTAATTTTTCCCTCAGTGCACCCCCTCCAGTGCTTCCAGTGCAAAAGCTCCCTCAGCTGGAGTTCCTGCTCGCAGCACGTTACCGTCGAGGAGTGTGAATCGGAGCACCCGTTCGAGGGTCACTATGCGTGCGTGAGCAACCGGTTGAACCTGACGTTTGCCGGTGGAGATCAAAATTCAACAACCACGGTGCAAATCTACGCCACCGGATGTGGCTGGGGTGACCAGGACCAGACGCGGCGGCTGTTTGAACGGCTGCTGCCCCATCAGCACGCCAACGTTAGCATCGAACAGTGGAACCGGTGCAGCGAGGATCTGTGCAACTCGGTGGCCGAATACCGCAACGGGGAGGACGATCCGGACGGGCCGGTTCAGGTGACTTATGTGGCCAGCGGTGGGAGGAATCACTGGAAGGTCAATTGGGTTGTGATGGGTGGATTTCTTGCATTCTTAGTATGTAGAATTTGATTCAAATTATTTACTATAACCTGAAAATCTTCTCAATAAAACACCCATTTCTGCCACCTTTGTCCGCCGGAGCTACCTATAATTAACATCACATCGAACAAGATTTTAATTACTTAGTTCACGCATCGCATCAGTCCCGGCCAAGCTGCGCCTAAAGCCAGCTTCGAAGGGAGCGCAAAAACCTGTTCTTTCCTCGACGAGCCTCACTTAACCAGACTTGGCGCTTTTCAATCACCGCGCAAACAACACAACGTGATAAATCACTTTTTTCGAATAATATTATTTTTTCGCTAACCCTGCTATGGAGTGGACTCTAGAATTTTATATTTTTTTGGTAGCTTTCCAGTTTTCAAGTGTGCCTTGCGCCTAGGTTAACCCTAGAAGCACCACTCGTCAAAAAATAAACATCATTTGAATTTCAAAAAAGCCTTGACCCTTGAACACCTGAATCAGGTTCGTCGTCTTGCGCCATCACTGACTCTGAAGGGAAAACCAGATAGTCAGACAGAGACAGGCCGTGACATCGTACGACAATACCCGGGCAGAAACGCACACAATTCACAATAAATTGTGCTGAGGAAAAGCACACACAGCAAGGTGACGTCACCGTTCGGCACGATCTTGGAATGTGTTGTGCAGTCTCTGGGAAATCTGCGTTGAATAGTTTTGGAATAAAAAAATGCAAAATAAAATTAAAAAAAATAGCTAAAAACTGAATTAGTTCAAAGTCAAGAACGATCCAGAAACTCGAATGATCGATCACATGACTTTGAAATTTTGAAAATTCTTTTAAATATAAAAAATCGAGAGGAAATATTGAAAATATTCTCATTCTTATTCTTTTAACTCATGCAAACAAAATCTTCTTCGACTTTGGAAGCAAAATCAGACATTATTTCAAAAAACTTCTTGTTTCATTTCAGTGTAAATAGCAATCAACTGAAAACAATTTAAAATACATTTAAAGGACCATCCACAAACCACGTGGACTCTTTTACAAAAAATGATCAAATCGACAAAAATGACAAAAACGGCCAAAATAACAATAACGGCCAAAATGACTAAAACGATAAAAATTACCTAAATTACCAAAACGATCAAAAGGATCAACATTACCAAAATGACTAAAATGACCAAAGTTATCAAAATTACCAAAACCACCAAAATGGTCAAAACGGCTAAATCGACCAAAATTATCAAATGGCCAAATTACCAAATCGACCAATACGATCAAAATCACAAAAAAACGACCAAATAGCTAAAAACATCAGAATTACCAAATTGGCCAAAACGATCCGAATCACAAAAATTGCCAAACCGTAAAAAAAGGCCAAAACGACCAAAATGGCCAAAACGACCAAAATGGCCAAAACGATCAAAATTACCAAAACGATCAAAACGACCAATATTATCAAAACGATCAAAATTGTCAAATAATCAAAATTGCTAAATCGACCAAAACGATCAAAATCACAAAAATGGCTAAATCGACCATATAACCAATATAACCAAAACGGCCAAAATGGCTGAAACGATCAAAATTACCAAATTGGCCAAAACTATCAAAATCACAAAAATGATCAAATCGACCAATATGACCAAAATGGCCTAAACGATGAAAATTACCAAAATGGCCAAAATGGTCAAAACGATCAAAATGGCTAAATCGACCAATATAACCAAAACGGCCAAAATGGCTGAAACGACCAAAATTTCCCAATTGACCAAAACGATCAAAATAACAAAATTTGCCAATCAACCAATATGACCAAAATTACAAATACGACTAAAATTACCAAAATGGTCAAAACGACAAATATGACCAAAACGGCCAAAATGACCTTAGTTATCAAAACGATTAACATTATCAAAATGACTGAAATGATGAAATTATCAAAAATATCAAACGACAAAAATTTTCAAAACTATAAAAATGGTCAAAACGATCCAAATTGCTAAAATGATCAAAATCACAAAAATTGCTAAATCGACCAATATAACCAAAACGGCAAAAATGGCTAAAACGTAAAAAAATACCAAATTGACCAAAACGATCAAAATAACAAAAATGGCCAAAACAATCAATATGACCAAAACGGCCAAAACGATCAAAATTACCAAAATGGCCAAAACGACCAAATGACTAAAACGGCCATAAGGAGCTTTATTACCAAAACGATCAAAATTATCAAAAGGACTTAAACGACGAAATTACTAAAAAGATCAAAAAGACCAAAAATGTCAAAACGATCCAAATTGCCAAACTGGCCAAAACGATCAAAATAACAAAAATGGCCAAATCAATCAATATAACCAAAACGGCCAAAATGACTGAAACGATCGAAATAACCAAATTGGCCAAAACGGTCCAAACCACAAAAATGGCCAAATCTACGAATATGACCAAAACGGCCAAAACGATCAAAATGACTAAAATGGTCAAAACGATCAAAATCCAAAAAAATGCTGAATTGATCAATATAACCAAAATTACCTAAATTACCAAAACGATCAAAAATATTAAAATTATTAAAAATTACCGAAATGACCAAAATAATCAAAACGACCGAAATGGTCCAGACGATCCAAAAGACTGAATCGACCAAATGACCAAAATAGCCAAAATGGCCAAAACGACCTAATTACCAAATTGACCAAAACGATCAAAATCACAAAAAAATCAACCAGTGTAACCAAAATTGCCAAAATGGCTAAAACGGCTAAGATCAAAATAAGTAAATCGACCATCATTACCAAAATGGTCAAAACAATCAACATTACCGAAATGGCCAAATCGACCAAAATGACCAAAACGATTGAATCGACCAATGTTTTCAAAAGGACAGAAATTTTCAAAACGATCAAAATGGTCGAAACAATCAAAATTACAAAATCGACCAAAACGATCAAAATCACAAAAACGGCTGAAACGACAAAAATTTTCAAAACGCTCAAAACTAAAACTAAAACGCCCAAAATGGCTGAAACGATCAAAATTACCAAATTGGTCAAAACTAGAGGGTGACGAGCGGGAATTCCCGGGAAAAAAATCCCGGGAAATCGACCATTTTTTGACCTCTCGATTCCCGGGAAATTCGGTCGAGACTCCCGGGAAATTTTAAACTTAAACTATTGAAGCAAAATTATATAAACTAATCAAGAATTATTTGAAAAATTCAAAATTGTTTGGAACATTGGATGTTGAATGTTCGATGTTCAAGCTCGAATAAACCAGTGTTTCTCTAATCTTTCAATTCATATTTTTTTTAAATTTTAACTTGTCAAAAATTCCAATAACTATAATCAAGAGAAGACAAAAAAAAAATTGGACCCCAACATTTACCTTAAAACAGTTTTTGCAGTTACACCCCAGAAATGAAATTTAATGTTTTTTTTTATAAATCCAGTGTTTTTTTAATGTCCTATAAGATATTGGGTTTCATATGTTTATAAGATGTTATAAAAAAAAAACTCTAGAAATATTTTTTTTATTTATTATTTCTAAGAGGTTATAGCTTTTTCAAGATAAGTTCAAATTCCATATCTTTTCTCGAGCATAGCAATGCTTATATATATTTTTTAATTCTTAGTACCTAAGGCAATTCCGCTGTATCAAGGTAATTTCTTTTTTTGTGTAAAAGGCCATTTTATGTTTCACATCAACCTCAATATTAATTATATTTTGTAAAAAAAACTCTGGAGCGGTAATCTTTGTAAAGTTAAGATTCGCCAATTGTAAACACTCCAGTTTTCCTGATAACTGTAAATATGTATATCTTAAATTAAAATTTAAAGTTGACCTTAAAAATGATGAAAAAAGTTTAAATTGCTGTTTTGAGTCGTTATTTATCATATTGCAAGAATCTCGATACTGGGAAATTATATATTAGCTATGTTTTTACTTCATAAAAATTTAATAATAAGAAGTTCTTGGAACAAGTTTGTGCAACATTTGAAAAATCACTCAGTGCGAATTATGATTCGTAAACATTTTAAACTATTAAAGTAAACTATATAGTAGCGTGGTTCACGTTTCTATGAAAAAGACAAAAGTTGTTATTTTGTCTTGCATCAACCGAAATTTCGTTCTTTTATGTCCCCAGAAGCACTCCTGAAAATTTGAGCCCATTTGGTAAGGTCTAGGAGCTCCAGTTTTAATTTGAAATTTATATGGGATTTTGATTTATTTTCCATGGGAAACTATCTTTTTTTACATTGTATTAGGATTTTTTTTTATAAATCGATGAAATGACTTGATTCTTATAGTAGGAGATAGGTTTTGAACTGGGGAACAACTTTGTAGAACATACCAACAAGCTAGGAAGTGACCCTTTAAAGATACAGATACTTTTAGATGGTGGCTTTTGAAGGGGCCAGCCACCATCTAAAAGTATCTGTATCTTTAAAGGGTCACTTCCTAGCTTGTTGGTATGTTCTACAAAGTTGTTCCCCAGTTCAAAACCTATCTCCTACTATAAGAATCAAGTCATTTCATCGATTTATAAAAAAAAATCCTTATACAATGTAAAAAAAGATAGTTTCCCATGGAAAATAAATCAAAATCCCATATAAATTTCAAATTGAAACTGGAGCTCCTAGACCTTACCAAATGGGCTCAAATTTTCAGGAGTGCTTCTGGGGACATAAAAGAACGAAATTCCGGTTGATGCAAGACAAAATAACAACTTTTGTCTTTTTCATAGAAACGTGAACCACGCTACTATATAGTTCCTCTAAATTATGAGGATACTTAATTTAACGAATGAGTAACGAATTTTATACTTTTCTTTTTTAATTATGCCACTATTGGCATAGTAAAAAAAAACTCCCGGGTCCCGGGAATTCCTGGGAAATGGCCAAATTCAACTCTCGATTCCCGGGAAATTGAAAATCTCGAGAATCGTCACCCTCTAGTCAAAACGATCAAAATCATAAAAAAATGCCAAATCGACCATTATGACCAAAACGGCCAAAATGGCCAGAACGATCAAAATTACCAAAATGGTCAAAACGATAAAAATGGTCAAAACGATCAAAATTACTAAATCGATCAAAATCACAAAAATTGCTAAATCGACCAATATATTCAAAACGGCCAAAATGGCTGAAACGATCAAAATTACCAATTTGGCCAAACGATTAAAATCACAAAAATTGCCAAAACGATCAAAATGACTAAAACGACTAAAACGGCGTAATTACCAAAACGATCAAAACGACCATAATTTTCAAAACGATCAAATTGGTCAAACGATCAAAATTGCTAAATCGACCAATATTACCAAAATTACCAAAGGATCAAAATGGCCAAAACGACCAAAATTAGAAATTGAACAAAACGATCAATATCACGAAAATGACTAATTCGACCAATATGACCAAAACGGCCTAAATGACCAAAATGGCCAAAATGACCAAAATGGCCAAAACGACTAAAATAGAAAAATCTACCAATAAGACCAAAACGGACAAAATTACCTAAATGACCAAAATTAACAAAAAAGCTAAATCGACCATAATTACCAAAATGGCCAAAACAATCAAAATTACCGAAATCGACTCAAATGACCAAAACGATTGAATCGATCAAAATTACCGAAACAGCCAAAATGATCAAAATAACCAAAACGATCAAAACGACCGAAAATCGCCAATTTAGAATATTATTCCTAGTAAAAGGGCCCGGAATAATTTTTTTCTGACGATTTTTGAAAATTTATCTCAACGCAGAGTAATACAAACAAAATCTATGATGTATTCCAACTCTGAGGAAATTAAAAATCTTACTTGAAAACAAAAGATGAAAACAAACTTGTCTAGAGAATATAAATCTTGTAATCTTTTGAACCTTTTAAGCAAACGCACAACTCTGCTCCGCGATGGAAGCGTTATATTATCCAAATCTTATCTTCAAACATAAATTTTTTGATAACCCATGTTTTTAAACCAACTGTAATGTTTTATAACAAGTTGCAACAGTTTTTTCAAGGGAATGATCATGCATTAGTCCATTTAAGTTTTTAAAGATACCGTTTTTTTTCTAAAAACTTTTTTTTGGTTTGCAACATTAGTATTGAGTATCAAACACCGCGATTTATTGTATAAATTTCCACCTAATTATTCAAGATTAGTTTGAAATATTTTTTTTTAATTGCAAGCAATCATTATTTATTCCTTTACGCAAATTATAAAAAATAATGGCAATTTGAAAAAAAATACGGAATATTGTGAATGTTATTTTTTTACCCAAAAAAAAACTAATCTGGTGAAATTTTAAAAAAATAAATTGTTTCAAATTCATAATTTAGACTTTGAAAATTTTATTTAAAATACGGTATCTTGTGAAAACTTTAGTATTTAAAAACTTAAAATTTCGTCTAACAGGCCTCAAGTTGAAAAAATTGGAAAAAATATTGCAAGAACTTCAACTTACTTTAATAATTTTCAAGAAAAAAAAATCACTGGTGTTATTTAACAAATCAAAATGTAGCACACCATAATTTTTGACAAAATGTTTTACTTGTTGCTCTACTTTTAATTTTTGCAAAAATAATTTCTTGGACTTAAAAAGGCTGAATTATCAGTGGAATTTGCAATCTTAAAATATTCGGTCAAAAAGTATGGTGTTGAATATTTTGATTTCTTAAATAACACTAGTGAATTTTTTTAAGTTGAAGTTCTTGCAATTATTTTTTCAATATTTTCAACTTGAGGCGTGTTTGACGAAATTTTATGTTTTTAAATAAAAAATAATTTCTTGTACAATCAATTACGCAGTTCAACAAAAAATCAAATGTTTCTTGTCTCTGAGACGAGAATATGTGTTCCTAGTAGATTTTTGCCTGCTAAATCCGAATCCGGGTCCAGAATTGCTCCAAATGGTCCCAATTTTAAGATACACCCGTTTGAAATGTTAGTTTAGGCCAAAATTAGCTACTTTGTTGACTATTTTACAAAAGAACTATTGAATAAACAAATAAACCAATACATGTATCTTAAAGTTCACGTTCTCCTCTTTCTGAAACACCCCTGGTTTTTTAAATTTGATTGTTTCTACGCGTATTTATAGCCATTTTAAAATTAGAATTTGACCTGCATGCAAGTTGGAAAAACTTGAATAAGAGCCAACTGAAAATATAATTTTAAAATGGCTATAAATATGCGTAGAAACAATCAAATTTAAAAAACCAGGGGTGTTTCAGAAAGGGGAAAACGTGAACTTTAAGATACATGTATTGGTTTATTTGTTTATTCAATAGTTCTTTTGTAAAATAGTCAACAAAGTAGCTATTTTTGGCCTAAACTAACATTTCAAACGGGTGTATCTCAAAATTGGGACCATTTGGAGCAATTCTGGACCCAGATTCGGATTCAGCAGGCAAAATTCTACTAGGAACACATATACTCGTCTCAGAGACAAAATCTTGTTGGACTGTGTTATCTTATATTGAAGCAAAAAAATGTCGCTTTTCCCCAGAGAATTCCCCTGCCATTGTCACCGAGCCGCGCGCTCGTAAGCTGATCTCCGCGCGGTTCCTCATCACGTACCGCGCGAACCTTTAGGCCGGGCGGCGGTCACAGCCAGGAAAGGCGAATTTCCAGTTGAGTCAGTTGAGTTTTGACCGCCGATCGCGAAACACGACAATCCGGCATCGACGGGAGAGAAAAAAAAAATCAAGCGCGCGCGCAAGTCTTCCAAAAACCAATAAACGATAACGGATAAAAAAGAAGAAGAAGAAGCAGGGTAGTGAAGAGTGCTTGCGTATTTTGGATTTATTTTATTTATTTTTCGCGTTCCATAATAAGAAAAAGAGCATTAAAAACCCACTTCACCATGACCGCGAAGACGACGACGTTGGCACGCAGGCTGGTCCCCGGGTGCTGTTTGCTGCTGCTGCTGGCTTCGGCCGTCGTTTTGGCACAGGAAGACGGAGGTGTGTAGTGGCGGCGTGGGGGAAAGGGTCACCCAAAGTTGCCGTGTGCCGTGCTCAAGAGGACCGGTCTTGCGGACCTTGTGGGCAGCTATTTTTGAAATTGTGCGTTTTTTTCGCGGAAACCTGTTTGGGCTCGCTTGGAAGAGCGCTGGGAATCGTTGAAATTCCTGAATTTTAAAATTTGTCAAATTAAAAATTCTAAATCAAAATTCAACAAAACCATCATCGAATGGTCATCGTGGAACGAAATCAAATCAATCAATTCCCCTTCAATTGGACCCACACGATGCGCAATTATGAATTGAGTACGGAGTTTATCATCATTTCACAGCGCGTTTGATCAAATTATAGACAGATCGGCGGGTTCAACTAAGTGAACGATTTTGAACGTGCGGTGGCAGTGGTCTTCAAGCAATCTTCAATTAGAGAAGACAATAAGAGTTCAATTCAATAAGAGATTTTTCAAATAAACGTTGTCGCTGCTTATAAAGTACTATCTACAGATTTGTTCGAACTTTATTATTCGAATTTCTTGTAACTACCTATTTAACTTAATATCAACAATATATAATGTTATAAAAATGTTTCGACTGGTTTTGACGTTAAAAATTACAACAAAAAAAACTTTAAATGCAAGTTTAGTAATTGAAAATCTTCATCCGGTCATGAAAGTTCTCTAAAAGTACGATAGACAAACTTGTCATGCGTTTTTCTCAGCATGCTGTTTTTGCACATGGGACATTTATGCGAACATGGGCCTTTTAGTGCTCAAATCTATACATAGAGTTATTAGATCCTCAAAATATATGCCTCAGCGGAAAGGTTTTTCATATTCGCAGTATCTATAAAAAAGATTAATTTTGGAAGGTTGAAAATTTAAAAATAAAATTAATTAAAAAAATGTAAAAAGCTAAGAAAGTGATATTCAACAAACAAAATGATTTAAATTCAACCAGCAAAATTACACTTGTAGTGTAATCATAAACATGTAATATAACCATTTTTTCGATGCATCTTTCATAAAAGAAGAAAAACTTAGGTTTTTATACTTGTAGAAACTGCTAGAAAGTTACCAAAAGTTTACATTCAACTTATTTTCGATAATCTTTTTTTTATTCTTCTCATTATTATTGTGGATTTAGCTGGTAGCTGGATTTTCTGGCATCTTCTCACGGTCATTGGAAACGGTCGTGGATAGACCTAGGGGTTCCCAATTGGAGTGAAAAAGTTCAATTTATAGAAAAAATATGGATTAAAATTTTGATTTTTAATCACTTCTCCGACATCAGGAATAATTGTTTGAACATGCTCGCAAATTTTTTATTCAGTCGGAAAAATATTATTTTTCTTGATAAAAGGTTATGTAAAAATTTTATCCAAATGATCACCCCTAATTCTGGCTCGATGCCGCCATCATGCAACCGCGTGATCCGTCTGTTTGTTAACAAAGCGCAGCTGGAAGGGGAGACGAAGTGAGGGGGGAAGAGGTTTTGACAATTTTATGCCCGCATCTGGCCCGCCGAATATTTCGTCGGTCGTTGAGTCGACGGTCGTTTCCAACGACCGAGTCCAGCAAGGTACTGATCGTACAATACTTACAACAATTTTCAGAAAGCACAAAATTGATCAACAAATGTTGTCGAGGCACAGATTTAAAAATGATGGTAACATTTTTGTACGAACAGCTAACACAGCTAAATACGAAAAATATATATTTATATTGTTTGAGCTTTGTCTAGAAATCCCCTTGCAACATCAAAAAAATAATATTTTCAAAAATGTATGCAATAGATTTGCAGCCGAAAATTGTCTTTTTGTCAATATCTGCAATCTGGCATCCCTGGTGAACTGCTCTAGTAAATGTAAACAGGGATGATTTTATCGTTAACCTTAGCTAAAAATTGAACCATTTTAAATCTTTAACCGTTTCTATAATAATTTCTATTAATAGAATACAAACAATCGTTATAATTCAACTGTTGGAAATGATTATTTGAATATATTAATATTAATATTTTTTGTTCATTTCAGAGAAATTTATTGTATTGTTCTTAACTTTTATGGTTTTACAGTAAGATTTGAGAATAAAAATGGGAATAAATTTTGACCACTCTAACGAAGTTTTCAAATTATCCAACTATATGTTTATCCATGTAATTTGGGCAATTTTACGAAACAATTTTATATATTTAGAGGAAAGTGGGGCAAGACGACCATATGGGGCAAGAGGAACAATAGCTCGTACGACCGTAATTTTTACAATTTTGATTATATCCAATATGAGGAATTGTTGCTAACAATGCAATTAGCTGGTTCTACTGCCACATTACCGCCAAAACGACGTAAATGCCATCGGGCATAACATTGAATAGCGTTTTTTTTCATAACCCTTGTGTTCTTCTAATATTCGGAAAGTACAAAAATATTCTAATATTCGGAAAGTACAAATTGATAACAGTTGAATTTTTAACATTTACATGCTATTTCATTGCATTGCTCCTTTTGCCCCAACCGGTTGTTCGTCTTGCCCCACTAATTGAGTATAACATACTGAAAATCAATAATTTTTAAATCAATTTTGATCGTGAAAAAACGGATTTTTTAGAAACTTGTTCAACCAAAGTCTTAGTTAAGACTTGAAATAAGATGATTATCAAAAAATGAACTATTGACTTTTCAAAAAATAAAAATATTTGGTTTTTTGAGCTCTAAAAATGCTACGTTTAAAAACAGATTTTTAAAGGTTTGCACTGATGCTTTCTGTGGTCGTACAACTTTCTAGAAGATAAACAAAAATACTTAAAAAAAAACTGAAAAGTTAGATTTTCAAAATCGCCTTAATTTTCAACCGAATCAAAAGTTGCCCCTTCCTATTTGCAACAACTCTTCCGAGGACACCAAAAACTCCAAAACTGCCTCATTTATAGGGATATCAATTTTCCACTTAATTCTACGATCTGGAACACACAAAAATAATTTTCGTTTTTCTACGTTCCCCCAAGAAGCTACCGGTCCGATTTTCAATATCGATGTAAAACATAATTCAAAATTTAAAATCATAACTACTGCTTAAATAAACTAGTATCGATATTGAAATTTTAACCTTATATTTAAAATCTAAAAATTTGCGATTTTGTCTCGAATTGTGGCCATATCTTGAGCAGTTAAAGAAGAAACCCCCAAATGTTGTTTACACTTTTGGAAAGATAATTAGTTTCAATGCAGAGAAATGTCAGGTAGATTCAACTGTGCTTTCCGCGAAATGAGAATGTGATGCGAAAATACCGTACAACAAATGCTTCTCAAAGAGAAGGAATTAGTTGAAATTTGAAAATGGAAATTCTTGGCATGACGGTACAACGCAAAGAGCTGATTTAAAGGAACTTCTCTCCCATCGATTGGCTTGCAGGCAACGATGCCAGATTATTTTATGGGAGATCTGTACATTTTCATAAAAAATAATCTGTATTTTATCGGTATCATGTTGAAAATTGTACATAAAAAGTGTAAAAATTTTGGTCTAGATTCGCTTAAAATCGGTCATAACATTCTAAATAAAAAAAAGTCATTGCAATAACTTAACATTTGAGTATAAAATTCATTTTGAATGTTTTTGAATTTTATGATGTTTGAAATCACCATGATGAAATATTTCCCAAATAAAATTTCCAATATTCACAATAATTTCGGTAAAATGTTTCAACTAGTAGGCTACAAATTATTTTAAGCATGTTTAAAAAAGTTCAACATAGAACTAAAAAAAATCGCCAAAAATCAATTATCCAACCAATTTTTCATCTTTTAAAAGCCTTTGAACAAAGAACTATTAAAAATTAAGAAAATTCTAAGGTTGAAAGTGTGACTTGTTGTAAAATGTATTTTTTTCTGTGGTCAACTCTGGCTGTGTTCTAACATTTCCTAGAGGAAAATATAATATAATATATAATAATAATATATAATAATATATAGAATATTATTTGACCATGAGTATGCAGGAATTTTTGTAGTGTACCAGAATATGATAAAAATCAAGATAGGCAAAAGGTAATGATAGGTGGTGGTAGAGTAAGCCAAATATTATCAGAAACAAACATAAACTAAACAAGATAATAGAAGTTTATGCAACAAGTTGCAAAAAGAGGATTTTTTCAGCACGAGTCGTACATTTATCCAACGAGGTTCACCGAGTTGGATAAATACGAAGAGTGCTGAAAAAATCAAGTTTTGCAACGAGTTCCATACAACATTTTTTGCAATTCCAAAAAACGCACAATGAGTGAAATTTTATGTCAAATTTTCATGTATTTTGTCAATAAATCGTTTAAATCAAAAAATGTTGAAAAGTGTTACTTTTCGAAACAAGTGCTTAAAAGTTCAACTTTTCAGCATCCATTTGAGTGCTGAAAAGTAGAACTTTTCAGCATTTATTTTGAAAAGTGTTGCTATTCGATTCTGTTATTTTTGGTACAGAAAAGTAGGCTATTCCCGAGCAGACGGAAATAACTTGGGAAGGTCAGTTTTTGATATTGTGAGAAGATCGAAATATGTTATTGGGATGATCGGATTAGTTGTTAAAATAACAAAAATCAATAACAAAGATTTGTTCGAAGAATAACTTAAACTGTTATTATGTTGTTATTGCAATAACAAACCAATAACACAGAAGGAATCATGAAGGAATAACAAGATTTGTTATTTTGTGCGGAGAGGTGGAGCAGCATAATAACAAAAAATGTTATTGAACTGGTATGTCTCCATAACAAAAAAAGTTATTGTTTTGGTTTATTTGTAATTTGCAAATAAACCTGCAGTTGCCATAACTCCTCTGTACTAATCAGGGCTGCAGAGTCGGGTACCTCCAAGCGACTTTGAATCCATACTTTGAAGACAACTCCAACACTGGATGCAGGATATGACGTCAACGACGACTTTAGCTCTCCAAAAATACCCGACTTCACAGATTTCGACTCCAAGTAAAAGTTGCTGAAAATTAGATGAATCCGATGCAGTCTCCGAGGTCACACTCCAGCTCGAACTTCAACGTCAGCTCCGACTTCCTGGCTCTGTGAAAATAATAACAGTTTTTGTTATTCACACTTCAAAATTTCTCAATAAATAAATCAATTCCGTTAGGGAATATAACAAAATAAAAAAAGAACTCTCAGAAGTTAATTTATCGGATTAATTTTAGCTTGAAACCCCATTTCATGGTGAAATAATGACCCCGATGAAATTGGTCAAAATTATTTCATAGTTCTAGCCAATTTTAGTAAAATCCCTTAGGGGGTATATCAAATAATTAAAAAAATCAACTTTCAAAATTTCAACTTTTTAGAATAATTTTAGTTTAAGGACCCCATTTCATGACCAAAATAATGACCCCGACGAAATTGGTCAAAATTATCCCATAGTTCTAGCCAATTTTAACAAAGTCCCTTAGGAGGTATATCAAATAATTAAAAAAATCAACTTTCAAAATTTCAACTTTTTAGAATAATTTTAGCTTAAGGACCCCATTTCATGACCAAAATAATGACCCCGACGAAATTGGTCAAAATTATCCCATAGTTCTAGCCAATTTTAACAAAGTCCCTTAGGAGGTATATCAAATAATTAAAAAAATCAACTTTCAAAATTTCAACTTTTTAGAATAATTTTAGCTTAAGGACCCCATTTCATGACCAAAATAATGACCCCGACGAAATTGGTCAAAATTATCCCATAGTTCTAGCCAATTTTAACAAAGTCCCTTAGGAGGTATATCAAATAATTAAAAAAATCAACTTTCAAAATTTCAACTTTTTAGAATAATTTTAGCTTAAGGACCCCATTTCATGGCCAAAATAATGACCCTGACGAAATTGGTCAAAACTATCCCATAGTTCTAACCATTTTAAACTAAGTCCTTTAGGGGGTATATCAAATAATTAAAAAATTAAATTTCAAAATTTCAACTTTTTAGAATAATTTTAGCTTAAGGACCCCATTTCATGGCCAAAATAATGATCCCGACGAAATTGGTAAAAATTATCCCATAGTTCTAGCCAATTTTAACAAAGTCCCTTAGGAGGTATATCAAATAATTAAAAAAATCAACTTTCAAAATTTCAACTTTTTAGAATAATTTTAGCTTAAGGACCCCATTTCATGGCCAAAATAATGACCCTGACGAAATTGGTCAAAATTATCCCATAGTTCTAGCCAATTTTAACAAAGTCCCTTAGGAGGTATATCAAATAATTAAAAAAATCAACTTTCAAAATTTCAACTTTTTAGAATAATTTTAGCTTAAGGACCCCATTTCATGACCAAAATAATGACCCCGACGAAATTGGTCAAAATTATCCCATAGTTCTAGCCAATTTTAACAAAGTCCCTTAGGGGGTATATCAAATAATTAAAAAAATCAACTTTCAAAATTTCAACTTTTTAGAATAATTTTAGCTTAAGGACCCCATTTCATGACCAAAATAATGACCCCGACGAAATTGGTCAAAATTATCCCATAGTTCTAGCCAATTTTAACAAAGTCCCTTAGGGGGTATATCAAATAATTAAAAAAATCAACTTTCAAAATTTCAACTTTTTAGAATAATTTTAGCTTAAGGACCCCATTTCATGGCCAAAATATTGACCCCGACGAAATTAGACAAAATTATCCCAAAGATCTAAACATATTTAACAAAAGAAAAAATAATAACAGATTGTGTTATGGACACTTAGAAACTTTTCCATTTGTGCGATTTGTGGTAATTTTATTTCTAAGTCAGTATACCGAACGAATAACAAATTTTGTTATTAGGAGAGTTTTTGAAATGTATAACATTTCCTCTTATTGGCGTGTTATTAAACATTTTCAATATAATCTCACTTCAATACCAAATTTTGTTATTTTATCAGAAACTGTTATTATTTTTTCTTCTTGAAGTTGAACTTCAGGTTAAAATAATAACACTTTTTGTTATTTTAACAGGATTTGTTATTGAAATATTATTAATTTTGTTATTACCGTCTGCCCGGGTTTCGTCGTTCAAGAATGACAGGAAAAGTGAGTAGTTTCACGACGGAATTGCAAAAATGTACTTTAAAAAATACCTAAAATGAAAAAAAGAAAATATAGAGCAAAAGAAGTTTTTCGTAGAACAAAAGTAGCTCAAATTGACCTCCTTAACAAAGTAAAAAATTGGAAAACACTAAAATTGTCGAAACAAATTTAGGCAGTAGAGGATAAAATTAGTTCTAATCCGTCCCATAATAACAAATTTGTGCAAGAAGAAAATGAAACAAAAATAGAATCCAAACAAAGCTCTCTAGCTCTCAAACGGTTTATTTGACCATGACCACTTCACGAAAGAGGAGACTTTCCGGTTATTGTTGATCGAAATATGTTGGGAACTGAATCAGCAAGTAACGTTAATCGGTTGTGAGTAACAACTCGTGATCAAAGGTATGAAAAAAAAAGTTTGACGATTTAGATATGATGTTAACCGTCTCCTAAAACCAAAGATGACTCTTAATTTTGCTTCCGTTCGATGCCAAATTGATTTAAAATTAGGTTTCCTAGATAAAATCAATCAATGATGTTTAAGAAATTATTTTCTCAAATCATGATAAAAACGTGTGAGCCTATGATTTCCCTTCTCACCATGACATCCTACGATTCTAGCAGCTTATTTTAGCAACAATCAAGAGTCTATTTTTGGTATGGCACCTTCCTTCATTCGGAAATCATGGCTTGCTCAGCTCTCAAACAAACAGATGACGTTAAAGGCAGCATCAGCACAACAACAATCTCCGCCTCTATCCGCGTTAAATGAGCTGACTCGGAATGTTTGGGCTTAGACAACATTCCCTTGCCCCCCTTCCAAAACCACCGAGTGTCGGGTTAAACTAGCACTTTGGCGATCTTAAGCCAACCGACCGCGCGCATTAAGCGTTTCGCCTTGACCTGAAACTATTAAGTTAAAGAAATGTGTTGGGTCTTTCTTGAAACGCCACGTCATACCATAAAAGTTTTAAAAAGTTTACTAACTATTTAATTGCGAAATTTCTTTGGTTAATCGGGTTGAATCAATCTATAGTTAGGGTAAATTTGCAACTTTTACACATTTTTCAACTTTCATCTCTCCGTTCAGGTTACGACGACGAGGACGACCGCGGCCAGCGATCGCACCCGAAAAACGACGACAGCCTGGACGCCGCGAACGCCACCATCCGGTGCTGGTACTGCGTCGGCCGGTTCCGAACGTGGGCCGACTGCCAGCGCGTCAACGAGGTCGACTACTGCGAGCCGGAACAGCCGGGCGGTGAGGTGCGCTGCCTGACCAGCTCGATCCTGATCGAGAAGGCCAACGGGGACCGCAAGTGGCACCGGTACGCCGGCTGTGCGCTCAACGAGACGGCCCTCCAGGATCTGTACCTGGAGACGTTCGAGGTCAGCTTCAACCAGACGTCCGCGATGGGACCGAACATTACGCTGCAGGAGTACAACGTGTGCTCGGGCGCGCTCTGTAACGTGATGGACCAGGAGGCGTTCCGGCGGGGCAGTGGCCGCGTCGTCAAGCTGACCATGCCCGGAGCGGCCTCGTTGGCCGGTATCAACCCGTTCGTGACGGTTTTGACGGCGCTTTTGGGGGTGGTCTTTGCGATGAAATAAAGTGCTCAAGTGCGTGTACAACAAGTGCCAAATGTCTCGGTGTTCGACTCCATTCACGTGTGCTAAATCACTGTCCGTGCGGAAACTGGGCAGCATCAGCAGCTGAAGCTGAAGCTTTGCATTTTTTGGTGAAAGTGAAACGAATTTTGACGGTGCTTTGAGCTTTAACAAAATTGTGCCGTGAGCAGCTGTGTGAGGTGGCGCGGGTTTGTCTGTTATGACGAGTCAGAGCATCGTGAGCTGGAAACTGAGCTGGAAATTGTTGTTGCGAAAATTTGGCATCGTTTAAAATGATTGGTTAAGTAACATAAGATATGGATGAATTCCATACTTGAAGAAGTTAGTTATACGATAATGAATATTGAACAAACTTTATCTTAATGGACTTCAAAAGTTATAATTTGTGCACATATTATCGGGTACATTTCCACCAACTCTCACAGCAGTTGCCCCGACCTTTCTTCGATTTGCGTGAACATTCGAATGTGGTGATGGTTTGGAAATCTGATGTAAAAAGTCCCGGTAAAATCGTACGTTCGAAAATACAAAAACTGTTTTCAAAAATCTAGCATTTTTCGCTATTCAACTGTGAATTGTTTGACACATGTCATTTGATGGGCACATTTGAGAGGAAAATTGACCAGTTGATAAACCATCAACAATCTTTTTTTTAATTATTTGTCTGTTACAGATAAATCAAAAACAATAATATTTTAAGACAATTTAAACTCCTTTTCATGTTTTCGGTATTATTTTCAATGTTCTGTATAATTAATGATTGAGAAATTTTCCACCAAAACCAGAAATAGATTTTAATTATAGGGGAAATATACCCATTTTAAGCCTAAAACGCAGTTGAGTTTGAATGGTGCTGGACAATCTGCAGTGTTCCTTATAATTTATTTAAACCAAGTACACCAACGAGTAGAGCAACTTTTTGTGAACCTTTCTTTTTATTTTCACTTTTATTAAAAGTTTTTCTATTCCTTTCACAAGCATTTAAAAAAAATGTTTCCCAAATTTATTCTAATCAGACGAGAATTATTCATTATTCTATGTTCAGCTCCCTTAATTATTTATTCGAAACTTTTAAACAACAATTCTGGAAACTTGTCAAATTATGTGTTTTATGTGTCATTTATTCATCAAATGTGCAAAATAAGACAAGAAACCACTTTTTGGAAGGTTGCAACGGAGCAATTCTCTACGAAATCGATCTTTTTTCTTAAATTTTAATTTTTGTATTTTTTAATCCGACTGAAACTTTTTTGGTGTCTTCGGTATGCCCAAAGAAGCCATTTTGCATCATTAGTTTGTCCATATAATTTCCATACAAATTTGGCAGCTGGCCATATAAAAAAGATGTATGAAAATGCAAAAATCTGTATCTTTTGAAGGAATTTTTTGATCGATTTGGTGTCTTCGGCAAAGTTGTAGGTATGGATATGGACTACACTGAAAAAAACGATGCACGGTAAAAAAATTGTGGTGATTTTTTATTTAACTTTTTGTCACTAAAACTTGATTTGCAAAAAAAAACTATTTTTATTTTTTTATATGTTTTAGAGGACATCAATTGCCAGGTTGTGCAAAAAATCTTTGAGCGAGTTATGATTTTTTGAATCACTACAAATTTGCAATCAAAAAGTACTTTAGAGCAATTCTCTACGAAATCGGTCTTTTTTCTTCAATTTTAATTTTTGTATTTTTTAATCCGGCTGAAACTTTTTTGGTGCCTTCGGTATGCCCAAAGAAGCCATTTTGCATCATTAGTTTGTCCATATAATTTTCCATACAAATTTGGCAGCTGTCCATACAAAAATGATGTATGAAAATTCAAAAATCTGTATCTTTTGAAGGAATTTTTTGATCGATTTGGTGTCTTCGGCAAAGTTGTAGGTATGGATACGGACTACACTGGAAAAAATAATACACGGTAAAAAAAAATTTGGTGATTTTTTTATTTAACTTTTTATCACTAAAACTTGATTTACAAAAAAACACTATTTTTAATTTTTTTTATTTTTTGATATGTTTTAGAAGACATAAAATGCCAACTTTTCAGAAATTTCCAGGTTGTGCAAAAAATCACTGACCGAGTTATGAATTTTTTAATCAATACAGATTTTTCAAAAAATCGAAATTTTGGTCGTAAAAATTTTTCAACTTCATTTTTCGATGTAAAATCAAATTTGCAATCAAAAAGTACTTTACTAAAATTTTGATAAAGTGCACCGTTTTCAAGTTATAGCCATATTTAAGTGACTTTTTTGAAAATAGTCGCAGTTTTTCATTATTTTAAATTAGTGCACATGTTTGCCCAGTTTTGAAAAAAATATTTTTGAAAAGCTGAGAAAATTCTCTATATTTTGCTTATTCGGACTATGTTGATACGACCTTTAGTTGCTGAGATATTGCAATGCAAAGGTTTAAAAACAGGAAAATTGATGTTTTCTAAGTTTCACCCAAACAACCCACCATTTTCTATCGTCAATATCTCAGCAACTAATGGTCCGATTTTCAATGTTAATATATGAAACAATTGTGAAATTTTCCGATCTTTTCGAAAAAAATATTTTTGGAATTTTCAAATCAAGACAAACATTTTAAAAGGGCGTAATATTGAATGTTTGGCCTTTGGGTGAAACTTAGAAAACATCAATTTTCCTGTTTTTAAACCTTTGCATTGCAATATCTCAGCAACTAAAGGTCGTATCAACAAAGTCCAAATAAGCAAAATATAGAGAATTTTCTCAGCTTTTCAAAAATATTTTTTTCAAAACTGGGCAAACATGTGCACTAATTTAAAAAAATGAAAAACTGCGACTATTTTATATAGAGAATTTTCTCAGCATTTCAAAAATATTTTTTTAAAAGTGGGCAAACGTGCGCACTAATTTAAAAAAAATGAAAAACTGCGACTTTTTTCAAAAAAAGTCATTTAAAAATGGATTTAACTTGAAAACGATGCACTTTATCAAAATTTTACTAATGTACTTTTTGATTGCAAATTTGATTTTACATCGAAAAATAAGGTAGAAAAATTTTTGCGACCAATTTTTCGATTTTTTGAAAAAATCAGTATTGATTCAAAAAATCATAACTCGCTCAAAGATTTTTTGCACAACCTGGAAATTTCTGAAAAGTTGGCATTTGATGTCCTCTAAAACATATCAAAAAATAAAAAAAAATAGTGTTTTTTGCAAATTAAGTTTTAGTGACAAAAAGTTATATAAAAAATCACCAAATTTATTTTACTGTGCATAATTTTTTTCAGTGTAATCCACATCCATACCTGCAACTTTGCCGAAGACACCAAATCGATCAAAAAATTCCTTCAAAAGATGCAGAATTTTGCATTTTCATACATCTTTTTTGTATGGCCAGCTGCCAAATTTGTATGGAAAATTATATGGACAAACTAATAATGCAAATTGGCTTCTTTGGGCATACTGAAAGCACCAAAAAAGTTTCAGTCGGATTAAAAAATACAAAAAAAAAATCGAATGACCGAAATCTGAGAGAATTGCTCAACTTGCAAATCGCTAAACATTTTGAAATTAATGTTTTGACTGAGTTTTTGAATATGTGTGATTTCTGAAATTAAAAACATAAATATGTTTTTAACATGAATTTTAGGATTATTTGAGATTGTTAAGGTAATTATTGGATTTTTATGAATAAATATGATATTTCCCTAATTAAATATGTAGCAGGATTATGGATACAAAAAAATGATTTGAAATCGAAAATGTACTACAAATTACTGTTGCAAGCTTCAAAAGTAATATTCTCATGAGCATAAATTTAAGAAAATAAATTATTAAATGATTTTCTGTTGAAAATGCATTTAAAAGTAGTAGTAAAAATCGTGTGTTTCAACTCTGAATGTTGAAAACATCGTCACAATTTTTTTTGGTTTAAACAAAAATTAAATAGTATTCAATGAAAAACAATCGAACAGAAACTTCCATTCCAAACTAGTTGAACAAAAGTCAAAGTATATGTAAAATGTTTTAAAAAGATAAGATTTAGAAGACTTCTATAATATTGTTGATTCCTTGATCATTTTATACAAGAAAACTAAAAAAAAAACAATTCATACTCATGAAAAGTATTTCTCCTGAAGCTTGCAACAGAAGTTAATAGTTCAATTTCGAGTATAAAACATGTTTTGTATCCATGCAACTGGTAAATATTTGGTTAAGGAAATATGATATTTTTTTTTAATAAAAATCTAATACCCTTTTCAATCTCAAACTTGCTATAAAAAATCAGGTTTAATTGCAAAATCCATGCTAAATCTGAGCAGACGAGTGATTTTTGTACACGAAATTATGTAATAATCTATGAATTCTCTTAAAAATATATTTTAATACGGTTTCATGATTTTCATTTCTTATCAAATCCTAAATATTCAAAAAATCGGTTAAACTAATTAAAAAAATGTTTAGCGTTTTACAACCTTCTACAAAGTTGTTTCTTGCCTTATTTTCCACATTTTGTGGTAATGTCACATTAAACACATCATTTGACAATTTTCACAAACTGTTATGAATAAGTTTCCAATACATAATAAAGGGATTGAGAACAAAAAACTTAAAAAAATAGATATCTCAGAAATTTCTTGATGAATCATTTCGCTCTTTGAAGCATTGGAAAGCTGAGAAAATTTCCTTAAGACACATTTGAAAGTAGTGATGACTATTTTTTCTCCTTAAGGTTGCCCAGTAAAACACGCCGTGGAAAAGATATTGATGGCGACTTTCATTAAACAGTTAAGCTCTCATCTTGCGTGTGGATGTGTGTGCCAACAAAATGATGAGAAATGGTCTCGCAAAATAGAAATGATGATCAAAAGTGCATTAAATTTGAACTTTTGGGCCAGTAAGTGGCATACATTTGCGTGCTTACTCGAGGCGGTGCTGTTGCTGGTACCCGAGCAGACGGAAATAACTTGGGAATAACATTTTTTGATATTTGAAAATACTAGGCCAATAACATTTAACGTTATTTATAACAAGATTTGTTATTCGTCGCTATAATTTTTTTGTTATTGGAATGTTATTGTAATAACAGACTAATAACATTTTTAGTTATTCTTCGAACAAATCTTTGTTATTATTTTTTGTTATTTTAACAACTAATCCGATCATCCCAATAACAGTTGGAGTTATTCTTCCATAACAAAAAATGTTATTCCAAAGTTGTTTTGGCTTTCAACCAATACCAGACCAATAACAAATTCTGTTATGATAACATAAACCGTTATTAAACCATTATGCAGAAATGGATTTTTCAGGAAGATTCCATAACACTTTTTGTTATTTTAACAGAATTTGTTATTGAAATGGCATGAATTTTGTTATTACTGTCTGCCCGGGTAAGTTTATAGCCAAAATTGTATTTTTGGAGCTTTAATCGAGCATGAAACTCTTCATATGACGAAGATAGGTGTTAGATTAGAAAGGGTATATTTCCCCTATTTCAGCCTTTATTTTCTAGTACCAATATATGAGAAACTAAGAGCTGTTACTTGTTAAATTTTGGAATAATGATTAACATATCAAAAAATCAAATATCAAATAGTACACCCTTTTGTAATTGATTCAAAAAAATTGAAATAAGTTTTTTCGAAAAGATCCGAAAATTCCACAAATGTTACATTATTTAAAATTATTTTAACAAAAAGTTTCTGTGATAATGATATAAGCAAATAAAAGGCTTTTTGGGTAAGACTTAAAGAAAATTTCTTTTTTTTATTCGTATTTATTCAGCAATCAGTTGTCCAGTTTTTAATGTCTCCTAAATTATTTTATTAGAAACATTTTTAAATTAAAAAGTAAAATCAAGCGAGGTAAATTTCATTTTTTCAATAAAAAATTGTCCTCTATTTCCAATTTCCAATAGGTCAAATGTTTGATTTCACGTCCTTTTGAAATTTTAGGCTTGACTCCAAAAGTTAAAAATGTTATATATTTATTTTGAAAAGATCAGACAATTTTACAAATGGTTCATTTTTCAATATCAAATTTCAAGAAAATAAAATGCTGTCCGGACGATACATAAAAACTTCAAATTTCTTGTTTTTTTTTTCTATTCGCTGTATTTTAGCAACCAGGGGTCCAATCTTCAATGCCCCTTTGGTATATTTTTTAAAATTTTAATTCCAAATTTGATTTTCGAGTCTGGACTGTAGAAAAAATAAAAGTTTAAGTTAATATTAAATCTGCATTTTTTTCCATGAATTGATTTTTCTTAATTTTTCCAAAGACACCAAACCGATCAGAAAATTCTTTCTAAAGATACAGATGTTCAAATATTTACGTGCCATTTTTGTATGGACAGATTAATAAAATGTATGGATGAATTAATGACACACAATGGATTGTTTGGTCATAGTCATGGTTTCATTATGACTGATTTAGTTGAATGAAGCTTATTTTATTCCACATTGCATAAATTAAAAAAGTATTATTATTTTAGCAAGTCCAGCACAACGCTCGAGTAGACTCAGAAATTAAAAAAAAACTAAGAACTGCGCTTAACCATAGACTTCGTGGACCGTGGCGACCTTGTCTTCGCCAAGGGCCGTGTCCGTGACTATTTCGAGCAGAATAAAATGAATAAAAACCCAACAAACAAATGAGAAGAACAACCCCTAAGCCATCAACTCTAAAACCAAATCAATCAACCACAGACAGTCAGCGGAGAAGCCGAGAAAACCACCACCCTGATTTCAATTTTCCGCGTTCATTTCCATCCGCGAACGAAGGTCAGCTCACCAGTTGTCGATTCGTTATTATATGACGACTTTGACTAGCTTAGTCAGTCAGTTGATGGCGCAAAACGCACAGGCACGTGGGAAATAACAGCAACACAACGATTACTTAAAGTCACCGTTGTCTTTGAAGCAAACTCGTTTTGCTGATACTTGTGACTTGAGTTGGGAGGGGGGAAAAACAACAATTTAGCATTTTACTTGCCGAGAGAGCGTGTTCAACAGTCAACTACTAACACTAAGACTTTGACAAAGCCAGTAACAACTACACAGTATTAAGGTTTTGAAAGTTCTTTCAATTCAAGGGTCTCAAAATTTTAATCATTTTTTTTACTGTGTCAAGATCTTTGTTGAGCATTCCAACAGGTAGACGCGTACGAACGAGAAAAGAAAAACACAGCCACTTAAGTAAGCTCGTTAAGTGATAAACGATCGTATCTGTTAACCCCAACCTGAAAGCACACCGCTCAAACGAGCGTTTGTTCAATTTATTCTAGTTTAACAAGTTCACAGTCAGTAAAGCTTAGCAAACTCTGCCTTACATCATGCTCCAAACTATAATTAGTCCCCGCCACAAACATAATTCCAATTCCGAACAAACGCCCAAAGGTATGCAACCGCACACCGGTCAGCCGCAGATTTAATTAACTCCCAGCATACCTTCTGCAATTGCAGCCGCCGGGGTTGGCACGTGTCTGCACGTGCAACACCAAGGGCATTGGAATTCCCCGGCGCTGCCAATCACGTCTCATCGCCGCCTACTCAGCGGGATGAAAATAGGGAAAACCTTAGCGCAAGCGGAAAAGTTCGTCGCTTGTTGCCGGTGAGCTGAAATGAGTCACCTGGTGCGAGCCGTGAACGTTCAGTTAAGTAACTAGTGAGATGAGAATGTTTGATAAATTTGGATGGAAAGTAACAGAATGTAACATGATAATTGTTGTTTTGCAACAAAAGAAGTTTTTTTTTAATGATTTCAGTACGAAAAAACAGTTTCTTTGAGAATAAATTTAAAAAAATTAAACTATTCTGCATGAATTGTTCATTCATTTATGTTTTTCAAATTTTGAGATCAAAATTGTTTGAGTTGACAAAATTTCACGAAGAAGAGGAAAAATAACATTCCCATTAGCTTACACAAATCTTTTTACAGAAAAAAGCTATCATTCTAAAATTCATCAATGTATAAGATTTAAATAAAAAAATCGAAGATAATGTCGATTCAGTAAAAATGTTTCAATCGATGATTAATGATGACAATTTTGTGGAATTTTCGCATTTTCATCATTTGAAAAGGAGATTAGTTTTTTTGTGTTGGCCTAGAATGTCATATTTTCATTTATGCTCGTTGCCAATATTTTTCCCCTTGTTTCAAAAAGTTTCGAGATACTTAAAGATATTCATTTCAAAAAGCTTAGTAATTTCAATAAAAAATAAGTGAAATTAACTGAGATTATTTAACGTTAAGAATGAATTTTAGCATGTTCGGGTTTGTTCACAAATCTTTTCAATTGTAGTAAATGTTTGATAGACAGTAAAAAAGATGCCAAAACACAATGATGAAATTGTAGCTTGTATTTTCAATGTTTAAATATTTTTTAATTGTTTGCCCTCTCCTTAATCTCAAGCCAGAATTGAGGAACAAAAGCTTTTGAATTCATTTCAAAAATAAAATTAAATCGGCAGTACAGTCCAGACTCTATTGTCCAAAGCCTCGATTATCCAAAGTTTCGATTATACGAAGTTCGATTATCCGAAGGTTTGTATGGGACTTCAGATAATCGATAGTTTTTTCGTTTTTTTTCATTTTCTTTTTTTTAACATAAAATTTGAGTTCTACGAATCCTTTCTTGTTCAAATTTGAGTTGTTGATTGCCTTTTAAAAAAATGCATTTTTCAATATTACATCAACGCCATTTTGGCCGCCATCTTGGATTTAAAAATTCTAAATAATCTATGCTCAGCAATAAAAAATTAGACAACGAAAAAAAAACATTTTTTTCATGATTCGATTATCCGAAGTTTCAATTATCCGAAGTAAAATTTTTCCGAGGCCTTCGGATAATCGAGTCTGGACTGTATAACAGTTTACGATAGATTAATTATGGTCCCCTTGGAAAAAGCTGTCAAGTAAGATACTTTCTGTGAAGAAAGTCCACCAAGCTAATTTATCAAAATCGATTTTAAAATCCATTTTCTACCCTTAGTGGCCCTACTCAGAAAATAAGCTTTATCGTTGTGAGTAATAATATCACCAATTTGAGCTTCTTAAATTTAAGGACCCAATTCTCAAATTTAATCTATGTATTTTTTATGTCGAATAAAATATGTGTATACCTTTCCTATGACCAAAAAAGACATTTTACAACATTAGTTCGTTCAACAAGTCACCATTCAATTTTAAAGTTGTTCATACAAAAAGAATTTCAAAATATTCATACATCTTGATAATTAATTTTCTGATTAATTTCGTTTCTTAGGCAAAGTCATTAAAAAACTTCTAAAAAATGTAACACTCTAATAGAAATCACCCATTTGACTTTTTACACAAAATATCAAGCGACGCTAAATGACCATACTTGAAAAAACATTACCTAAACATTGTTTATGGTTAAGATGACAAAAAAATGGATGAGGTCTAGCACAGGTTGGTAAAAATTAGTTTGGCAGCGTACCCATTTTTGTTTCGAAAATAACCTATTTTTTTTTTCAAATTTGCAATCAAAATTGCCATCATCAGTGGTGACATTGGGTCTGGGGGTGCGATTGGGTCATAGAAATTTCAGCATTTTTAATGACCCAATTTCACTCCTCAGACTCAATTTCACTCCTCAGACCCAATGTCACTCCTTGATGACGGTACTTTACATGAAATATTGTGAACCGTTTGAAAGATTTAGCCACTATTTATTTTAAGCGTATTTTTTACAATAGGACTTTTTTCAAATAAACCAAAGAATTTCCTGCCAATTACCTTAAAATACATTGAATATAGGACCAATAGTTGCCGAGATACAGCTTCTGAAAGCAAATCTAACAAAATAGCGTCCATTTTTTAAGTAACGAAGTGATTAATTCTTTCGAAATTAATATGTTTAAAATGTCAGGGATATACAATAATAAAATATTAAATAATATAAAATTTGAACATTTGCTTGGTCACAATGGAAAATTACATTACAATACTTTCAAACTTGGTTCAGCATTTAAAAATAATAATTTAACATAATTCTAATAAACTATCCAGGTAAGCTAATAACCAAAACAGTGAACATAAAAAAATAGTTTTATTTTCCCTAAATTGCATCAACATAAAATAACATATTTCGATATGGATACTTGCAAAATTTACGAGCAAATTATTGATTTCCTTGGGAGGTATTCAATAATTAACCCTCTACAACCCAACGCCGCTTCTAGGCAGGTTTCGATCTTAAAATTCGTCAAAAATCGATTTTTCAACCAGTTTTTGATTTTAAAAAGCATTGGAAACCCGAGCAGACGGAAATAACGTTGGAATAACATTTTTTGATATTTGAAAATACTGGGCCAATAACATTTTATGTTATTTATAACAAGATTTGTTATTCGCTGTTATGATTTTTTTGTTATTGAATTGTTATTGTAATAACAGACTAATAACATTTTTGGTTATTCTTCGAACAAATCTTTGTTATTATTTTTTGTTATTTTAACAACTAATCCGATCATCCCAATAACAGTTGAAGTTATTCTTCCATAACAAAAAATGTTATTCCCAAGTTGTTTTGGCTTTCAACCAATATCAGACCAATAACAAATTTTGATATGATAACATAAACTGTTATTAAACTCTTATGAGAAAATGGATTTTGCATGAATATTCCATAACAATTTTTGTTATTTTAACAGTATTTGTTATTGAAATGGCATGAATTTTGTTATTACCGTCTGCCCGGGAAGAAGAACTTTGAAATTTAACAAAATTTTAAGGTTGACTTCTTTTATGTGACTTTGAAACTGTTTTCAAAAATGTCATTTTTTGTGGGGTAACTTTGGCAGTGTTTCTTAACACTGGAACGCCCAACGCATGTCCAACTTACACGGACGCCCGAGCCTCCCAAAAAAGTTGGAACGGTAACTTCAACTCGCTGGTTCTCGGGCATTACTCAACCAATCGGGACGATTCTTGTTTCCAGTGATTTGTAAGAATCTAGATGATCCTAAAATTTTGAAGAACTTGATTTGAACAAATTTGTAATTTCTGTGACCGAAAACATCGTTCCACCTTTTTTTAAAACGACCGCCTCCGCGGAATTTTTGGCGAATTCTTTTTACACGCGAAAAAAAAAAGTTGGAACGATGTTTTTGATCGCCAAAATTACAGATTTGATCAAATTGATTTCTGCAAAGTTCTAGAATCATCTAGACATCCTAACAAATTACTAGAAAGAAGAATCTTCTTGATTTGTTGAGTTATGCCCGAGAACCAGCGAGTTGAACTTACCGTTCCAACTTTTTTGGAGCCTTGGGCGTTGGAATGTTAATAACATTTTTTTTCTATGTTATGTGAAAATAAATTTGCAGTAATTTTTGTAGTGAACCAGACTATGCCTCCAAAAATTTTGTTTCAATGTGAAAAACGAGCAAAAAATAGAAAAAATGACTTTAAAAACATGAAAAAACCAGACATGAAAAACTAGTCAGAAACAAATTTAAACAAAACATGATAAATTCCCAATAGAGTTTTTAAAATTAAACAAGTAAAATATAAAATAAGAGAAGTTCAGTTTTTCGTAGAACAAAAGTTGCCCGAAATTACCGAAAAAAATTGGGCAGTAGAAGGTTAAAAAATCAACTCCTATTTTTTAGAAATTTTTCAACTTAATTTCAAACTTGCAAACTTGCGGCAAACTCCCACACAATGAAATATCCGTAGTAACAGTTCAATATGGCGAATCTGCGTCTGTAAAGTCTATCCCCCTCTTACTTGACGTGAACTGTCACTTGAGCAAAAGGGATTTTTTTACTGTGAACAGACACGGACCACTGCGACACTTGCGCATCTATTGTAGTATGATCTGTTAAGCAAAAGGGATAGACTGCTTGTTTACAAATGCAGATTCGCCCTATTGAACTATTACTACGGAAATGTATGCAGGCTGACGTTTGTACGAACAAATCCAGGCAAAGAAAAAAAGCAGGCAAACTGTCAAAAAGAGCATGTTTGTTTATTTGTTTGCCGTAGTATAAAAGCTCCTTGATTCGACTATCCGAAGATTCGATTATTTGAAGTGAAATTTTGTCAAGGCCTCGGATAATCGAGTCTGGATTGTATCCTTTGTTAAAATTGACAAAAATTTGTTCATGCTTCTAGCTATGATTACTGTCCGTTTCTTTCAAAGGTACACGCCGCGCGGCATTTCAGAATGTGCCACAATGTCTACGGCCAGCGATTTTCTGCCCTTTTGGTGCTATTAAAAACAATGCCAGATGATTTGAAGAAGAAGATCAACAAAAACAAAACGTGCATTATGGGATTTGGCTGCGCGCGTCGTTCCGAGGCTGGTTTGCCGCGTGTCTTTTTCGAGTATACGCGCAATATTGAGAAAAAAATACAGTTCAGACACAGACAAACACAGTCTGTGATTCAGACTTGATTATCCGACAATTTTTTTCGCTTATAAGTTACGTATCTAAAATTTAATTCTATTAAATTATTGTAACATGAAATCTACTTAAACCCATTCAGGCCCAATGGGTCTATATGACCCAGATATAAAAATAAGGCCTAAAGGGTTAAAACAGTTCAACCATAAATAATAAATTTTATAAAGCCGATGAAAATATTTTTCAAAGGTTTTGTCCCTCGGCTCTAGCCGGGGTCAAGAGAATTGAAAAAAATATTGAAATAATAAGCCATAATTACAACATTCTCCTGGAAAAGGTGTTTTAAAATGCATTTTACCCTAGTTCTGTTGTTTAGTTTTAATCATAATCAGTTGTAAAAAAATGAGATTCGACAAAATTTTAACGCAACACAACACAACGAACACAAATTTTAACAAAATAAAAATTTTTTGGGATGATAAAAATCTTACATTTTCTAAAGTCCAAAATATTTTTAAATAAACCCAAACATGTTAAAAATTATTCTAAATGCAGGGGAATGCATTTTAAATTGATTTCTGCTGATTGCACTTAAAGGAGAATGGGCAAATTTGTATGGGAGCTGGTCCAAGGATGTACACGAACGGGACCAACTTTTTTCGAAAGATCTCGCCGAGACATGAAAAAAAGTCTTCTGGACCAACTCTCTAAACCCCGGGGTTCAAAAGTTACAAGTTGTTGAAGTTTGAGCATTTTGGGTTAAAATGTACAAAAAATCGTATTTTTGCTATTTCTAAAATCATTCATAAAATCTCTGTTTCATTATGGATTTCGATTTTCTTGACTTCATTCGACGCGTATCAGCAAAAACTATGAGTTCTGATATGTCTTAGCATGATTGAAACATGATTTATCTTGTTTTTATCTGTTTGAACCGTTTGTGCAAGAGGCATCCCATAGAAACAAGTCGAAACTTCAAAGTTTTGAAACCGGATCCGACCCAGACTGCTTCAGTGAGTATGGAAGGCTTCAGTGCAATGTTGTAACAACTTATTGGGATGGTCTGAGTCATCCGAGAACTCCTTGGAGTTAAGACCGGTGAGTCTACCGCCGTAACAAGCAAGATGTCGGCGGTTTTTGACCACGGATCATACCCGCATGGCTTCAGTGAGTATGGTAGACTACTATGCTGATGTGTTGGAGTGTCCTGGGTTCTCCTAGGACTCCCTGGAGTTAAGATCTGTGGGTCTACTTCCGTAACAAGCAAAATGTCGACCGGTTTTGACAACGGAACATGCCCGCATAGCTTCAGTGAGTGTGGTGGACTGCTTTCCTAATGTGTTAGGATGCCCTGGGTCATCCAAGGACTCCCTGGAGTTATGATCTGTGGAGCTACAGCCGTAACAAGCAAGGGGTCGACGATTTTTGACCCCGGAACATACACGCATAGCTTCAGACAGTATGGTAGACTGCTTTGTTAATGTGTTGGGATGTCTTAGGTCATCCTTGGGCTCCCTGGAGTTTAGATATTTGGGTCACTGTAACAAGACTGTGTGGATCAATCGGACCGCGCACTGGACTCACAATCCAGAGGTCGCCGGTTCGAATCCCGAGGCGGACGCAAAACATTCTAAGTGTAAATATAGGTTTTCGGTGCCCTCTCCCCGTGCCATACCTTCACACTTAGGAGACCCAGGAGGCGGAGTCTTGTCGCAAAAAGAACGATACACGCCTGTGGATCCGTTGATGAAACCGCAAGGTTTAAGAGGGCCACATTATAAGGTGTTACGTCGATTCCGTTTTCCGTAACAAGAAAAAGGTCGATGATTTTTAACCGCGCATCATAACCGCAAAGATTCAGTGAGTATGGCAGACTGTATTGCTGTTATGTTGCGATGTTCTGGACCATTCCGCGGAGTCCTTTTAACAGCCGTAGACCTACAGATCATAACTCCAGGGAGTCCTTGGATGACCCAGGACATCCTAACACATTAGCAAAGCAGTCTACCACACTCACTGAAGCTATGCGGGTATGTTCCGTTGTCAAAACCGGTCGACATGTTGCTTGTTACGGCAGTAGACCCGCAGATCTTAACTCCAGGGAGTCCTAGGAGAACCCAGGATACTCCAACACATCAGCATAGTAGTCTACCATACTCACTGAAGCCATGCGGGTATGATCCGTGGTCAAAAACCGCAGACATCCTGCTTGTTACGGCGGTAGACTCACCGGTCTTAACTCCAAGGAGTTCTCGGATGACTCAGACCATCCCAATAAGTTGTTACAACATTGCACTGAAGCCTTCCATACTCACTGAAGCAGTCTGGGTCGGATCCGGTTTCAAAACCTTGAAGTTTCGACTTGTTTCTATGGGATGCCTCTTGCACAAACGGTTCAAACAGATAAAAACAAGATAAATCATGTTTCAATCATGCTAAGACATATCAGAACTCATAGTTTTTGTTGATACGCGTCGAATGAAGTCAAGAAAATCGAAATCCATAATGAAACAGAGATTTTATGAATGATTTTAGAAATAGCAAAAATACGATTTTTTGTACATTTTAACCCAAAATGCTCAAACTTCAACAACTTGTAACTTTTGAACCCCGGGGTTTAGAGAGTTGGTCCAGAAGACTTTTTTTCATGTCTCGGCGAGATCTTTCGAAAAAAGTTGGTCCCGTTCGTGTACATCCTTGGACCAAATTTGCCCATTCTCCTTTCCATTTTAAAAATTGAAAGTGTTTTTCTACAGCCATAAGTATCAAAATGTCGAAATTTGAACAGGTTTTCAAAAGATATGAATGACAAAAACCGACACAAAAAAATACTGTAAACGAAGAAAAGACAGTCCATTTGAGTAATAAATCCCGCGTGATCTAACTCCCCCCTTCTGTGTAGTGTAGTGCTCTCTGCATGTAATCACAGCCCCAGTGTCCTGTTGTACTGAACTCCGCAGCACGGACATATCACGCAAAGCCAACCCCTAAAGGATGATGGATTGTCGTCACCGGCAGGTGATGGTGGTGCGGCCATTGTTAGAAAAGTGCACTCCAAAGTGCATTTCACTAGTATGGTGACGTGATGTGAAATATATTTGAGGGAAAAAAAGAAGTGAAGCGGATCCATCACATTTCTTTTGTGGGAGCGAATTCGGTTCGGTAACTGCAAGTGAGTCTTATCTGAGAGATATTTTCGTGAGAAATTGTGTTAGGTTATTTTTTCCAAAGTATCTGCGATATCATTAATCTTGATGGCTTCTCAGCAAAGGACAGTTATGCGATTACCAACAGTTACTGTGGAGCCGTCATCATAACTCTCCGCTGGCAGGTCTTCTAAAGTTAGCCCACTTTTATGAAATGCCCTGCCCACATTGCGCGTTGATGGGCTTTGCGATATAATCTCGTCCACACGCAGTCGAGTCATGGCAGAAAAAGTTCCAAACGCCCAAAGTGTATGCAACCGGCATCGCAAAAGCTCTCTCTTTTGAAACGATTCAAGCTCCTCTTCTTTCGAACTGCACAGACTGTGCAACATATCATCCCCACCGACCCCCTCGGGGCACACTAATGGATGTTATTTGGGGGGGTGAGTCGATTGCAGAAGCGTTGCAGCAGTGCAGTGAATCGCAAATTTGCTCAAGAGTACACCGACCAACCAACTTTGTTGGGTTTTCGAGGGGCTCGAGGCCGTTTAGATTTGGTTTGTGCGATTCTGAGGGAACATTCCAAGTTGGAGTTGGAGCCCTGTCAGAGTGCAGATGCCGTTTGTAATTAGCGGATGCAGATGCTGGTGGCCGTTTCCAGGCTGGCTATGAACAAGCCATGTTCAATTAAGCCACGGTTGCCGGAATTGTGCGGTTGGTTTAGTTTGGAATTCATTTGGATGGATTGGGAAACAGGAGGATGCAAATGTGCGCCAGTTGTAATTTTTGTCTTTTTAGTCTTTTTAGTCTTTTTAGTCTTTTTAGTCTTTTTTGTCTTTTTTGTCTTTTTTGTCTTTTTTGTCTTTTTTGTCTTTTTTGTCTTTTTTGTCTTTTTTGTCTTTTTTGTCTTTTTTGTCTTTTTTGTCTTTTTTGTCTTTTTTGTCTTTTTTGTCTTTTTTGTCTTTTTTGTCTTTTTTGTCTTTTTTGTCTTTTTTGTCTTTTTTGTCTTTTTTGTCTTTTTTGTCTTTTTTGTGTTTTTTGTCTTTTTTGTCTTTTTTGTCTTTTTTGTCTTTTTTGTCTTTTTTGTCTTTTTTGTCTTTTTTGTCTTTTTTGTCTTTTTTTGTCTTTTTTGTCTTTTTTGTCTTTTTTGTCTTTTTTGTCTTTTTTGTCTTTTTTTGTCTTTTTTGTCTTTTTTGTCTTTTTTGTCTTTTTTGTCTTTTTTGTCTTTTTTGTCTTTTTTGTCTTTTTTTGTCTTTTTTTGTCTTTTTTGTCTTTTTTTGTCTTTTTTGTCTTTTTTGTCTTTTTTGTCTTTTTTGTCTTTTTTGTCTTTTTTGTCTTTTTTGTTTATTATGGTACTCACCATCTGGGCCACGCAGAAGCAGTGCCGGTAGTTGTGGAACGGGACGTCGTTGTAGTGCTTGTACACCTCGTACAGCCACTCGCGCAGCGTCTCCGGCGGGATCTGGAACTTGTCCAGCAGGTTCAGCTCGACGAACATCGTCTGCATCAGGTGGATCACGTCCCAGTCCTCCCACTCGTACGAGTCGAACGCCGGCAGCCGGAGGGCGGCCTTGACCTCGTCCGGCAGGGTCGTGGCCGCCACCTCCAGGAAGCGCTTCTTCACGTCCGTGTGCTTCGGCAGGCTGGTCTTCCGGTGCGGCGGACCCCGCGGCCGGCTCGACAGACCTGGAAAACGGGTAAAGCAAGCTATAAACAAATAAACATCAAAACCTTATTGACTTTTTTGTTCAGATTTTGGGGTATTTTTATCAATTTTCATGATTGCTAACAGTTTTGTGTTCGTAACAGTTCGGTCTGTGTATCCTTGAATCATGTAAACCTCATCTTGTTAGTGGATTATCGCTTTCTAAGAAGAGGAATAATCCAATAATCTCAAGTTTGAAAATATGCTTTTCTATTGAGATGCAGTTAGAGTAGTAAAGCAGCTTTACATTTTTTTTGAAACAATATTGAACATTTTTTCGATTTTTTTAATTCCTCTAAATGATGCAGTTCAACTGACTCAATTAATTCCGCACATCCTTACGGAAATAATTAAATCACACTCCCTGACTCAATGTATGTGCATACTTATCGGATTACAGTTGCTTCACCGAACGAAACCAGCAGGTGCTCAACTCTTGACCAGGTCACTCTATAAATTACGTTGTTTTTCTTCGCCCTGGGAAATCCGTATTGTTCCAGCGCAGACCTTCTTTTTCGTGCAAACAACAAACTATACGCTAGTACTGACTGGCATGCTAAGCTACTTTATCTTCGATGTTCACGTCGTCGTTTGTAAGTGAGCAACCCTGATGGAAACCTTCGGTCAATCCTTACGAGGATTATCCCCCGGACAGGTCATTAGATTAAGTGCACTTGATAGCGTGGCAGGTGAGCAATAGATCAGGGAGGCAACAAAGTTATCTGCTATCTGCAGTTCGAACGAACTTCATACTTTAATCCTTGTTGAGTTTTTTATTTTCTCAATTTTAATCGTTTATATCGGACGATTCACCCTATACTTCCAATCGGATTAGAAAGTAAAGAGACAATTAAATTTCATGCTTTTTTTCAATTTTTTATTCTTAACAAAAGAACTTTTCAGCCAGCGGCTTGGTCAAGTTATAACAAAATATTATATTCTAGAAAACATTTGTTTAATCAAGTTTGATAACACCGACCAACAAAGTTTTTGTGCAGGCTCAACTCGAGGAAAAACATGAAGTTTGGGGTCCCCAGTTGTTATGAAGAATTAGTGTTGATTGCTACTCTCACATATTGCATGCAATTTTTACTTGTATTTAACAGCCGTGAACCGCCCTAATTATCCATACAAATTTTGGAGAAAAAAACATTCGGCTTAGTCTAAATATTTTTGAAGTGCACGTGATATTTCACATTTAATCTGAAACAAAATCAATACAACGTTACCACGTAGGTTGGGCAGATAAAATCTCTCAAAAACATTAGAGTAAAACATTTAATAAGGAAAATTTCTCATTATACTCATTAAAATAAGGTTAGTCAAAATCTGTAATGGGCCAGGTCAACTGGATACACTTTTGGACTCGACCTTCACCGATTTGGACCAAACTTGGGGGGAACGTCCAGCTATCGATAGTTAACAGAAATCCCAAGTTTGGTGCTGATTGGACCATCCCTCTATTTTTGGCATCGCCCTCTTTTTTGACAATTTTCTAAAAAACATTTGCAACTATTTGAGCAAAAGACTTTCTACAGGTTGCATTTTATAGAAAATTGTCCAAGGAATCCGATAAAAATAAAATTTTAACCCTTAAATGCCCCCTAATATTATATTTTAAGTTAAAATTCAGTTTTGACCAATTACTTATATTTTTATTTGTTTTATTTTATCACCATCGTGTTCCCTGAGTAATTTTACATAAAGATCAATGTAAACCTCAATCTAAAATGAACTATTGGTGAGATACAACGATTTTACCGAACAACACTTTAACTTACGCCCATTAGAGTGTAATATCAAAATCGATTTTCCAGCACAGCACTTTTTCAGTTCCTTTTGGGGTTCTTGCTCCTGAAAGAAGATGTAGCGTCCTCAAAACTCGTCTAAAACGTGATTTTCGAGCAAAAAACACGTTTTAGACGAGTTTTGAACACGTTGTATCTTTTTTTAGGGGCAAGCTAGCACCATACTTTCTTCGGGAAAGTTGTAGAGGGCATTCCAGAGCATCCGAATATGAGTCCGGTTAGCATGAAACGTGGATTTGATAAATATCAAAATCCAAATAAATGGTTTTTTTCCATACAAATTTATATGAAAAATTGAATAGCTTTACGCAAAGTGAAGACTAAACCAATCGGTCCCAAACTTTGGAGAGTTGTTGAAGACCCTAAAAGGAACTGAAAAAGTGCTGTGCTCACTAAATTTGGACAACTTTATTTTTTTCCATACAACCAAATTACACCCTAATGACCCATATATATTTTTTTAATTCCAACAAACATGTCTCGTTTTGCAAAAAAAAAAAGCAACTCTGAAATAATTTATACATTTTGCTAGGCCCAACCAATTTTTTGTGACATCCTATCAATTTTTAGAACAGAAAAAAAACAATTTCGTATGGCTTTTCAGAAATTTTATGGTAATTGTAGCGAATTGGCCCGACTAACTAAACAATATCAAGTGTCGCTAGCGACAAGTATACGATCATTGGCGGTAAGCTGAATTGATCCAAATTAAGGATCATTTTAATTAGTACATCTGTTTTTGCTTAAAAAAAATTCTCCACTTGTTTACTTAATTCAAATAAAAACAAAAAAAATAAAAAAAACTAATTTCAAAATTTCAAAATTCTGAAGCCAAAAGCATTAACATTTTTTTGCGTTTTTTTTTCGATCTTTGGAACCAAATTTCAAAATTTTCAAAAAAAAACTGAAAGCGCATATTTTGGTTAAAAATACATAAATAAACATTGTTAAATGAATTGTAGAAAATTTTTAATTAAATGCGAAAAAACACAATTTTAACAAATTTTTTAAAGACAAAACTCGATGTAAAATTTGCACTGGAGCAACTCTACACCAAAACTGGAAATGAATTTTATTTATATTTCTTAAATTGGCTCAAACATTTTGGGGGCCATCCCTATGCCCAAAGAAGCTTTTTTGTGTTATTGGTTTACCAATACTAGGCTCCAAACAATTTTGGCAGTTGATGAGGACTATTCAGAAAAAACGGTACACGGAAAAATGCCGATATCTTAAATGTTTTTAAAAATACTTTCAAAAACAAAATTTTCATTTTTTAAATATTTTTTTATGATTTTTTATATAGTGCACCCTTTTTAAGCAGTAGTTATCAAAGTTTAATTTCAACTGAAAATTCAAGTTTATCGTTTTTTAATGGTGTCCATTGCTGAAAATATTTGTTTCTAAGAGTTGAAAAATATCCAATAAATTTGCCGAAGAGACATTGAAGATTGAACGTCTGGCCGCTGAAATACATCGAAAACCTAATAGTAAGAAGTACAAAAAAATTAAGTTTTTGTGTCTCATACAAACAGTCTTTGATTTTCTAGAACTCCAATACTCAGAAACTAATGGTCCTTTGTTGTTGAATGTATGTATGTTAAAACATGAAATATTTGTGAAATTTTCTTATCCATTCGATTTTTTTTTAATTTTGAAATCAACGCTAACATTGCAAAAAGGTCAAATATTGCATTTCCATAATAAGAAATTGGGTTTCAAAAGACGTAAAGTTTGAAAAGACTTTTTTTGCAATTCCGTCGTGAAACTACTCAATTTTCCTGTCATTCTTGAACGATGAAATAGCCTAGGGACCATCCATAAACCACGTGGACACTTTGCGGGGGGGGGGGGGGTATGGCGATTGTCCACGCTACATACAAAAAAGTTTTTTTTTGTATGGACAATTGTCCACGAAGGGGGGGGGGGGGGGTTGAGATTTCCAAAAAAGTGTCCACGTGGTTTGTGGATGGTCCCCTACTTTTCTATACCAAAAATAACAGAATCGAATAGCAACACTTTTCAAAATATATGCTGAAAAGTTCTACTTTTCAGCACTCAAATGGGTGCTGAAAAGTTGAACTTTTCAGTACTAGTTTTGAAAAGTAACACTTTTCAACATTTTTTTTGATTGAAACGATTTATTGACAAAATACATGAAAATTTGACTTAAAATTTCACTCAGTGTGTGTTTTTTGGAATTGCAAAAAATGTTGTATGGAACATGTTGCAAAACTTGATTTTTTCAGCACTCTTCGTATTTATCCAACTCGGTGAACCTCGTTGGATAAATGTACGACTCGTGCTGCAAAAATCCTCTTTTTGCAAATTGTTGCATAAACTACTATTACAATATTTGAGATTTTAGCAAAAAAAAAAAAAACTAAGAAATTAACAAGACATTAATTTTGATCAGTTTCATATTATCATTTGTTGCAGAACGGAATTTATAGGGGAAATATACCCATTTTAAGCCTAATAAGCGGTCGTGTTTGAATGATGCTGGATAATCTGGAGTGTTCCTTGAAATTTACTAAAACCAAGTACACCAAGGAGTATAGCAACTTTTGTGAGCATTTCTGTTTATTTTCACTTTTACTAAAAGTTGTTCTTTTCCTTTTACAAGCATTTAAAAAAAATATTTCCCAAATGTATTCTAATCAAACCAGAATGCCCATTTTTTCTATTTTCAGCTTAGTTTTTTAAGTGTTGTCAATTGTGATGAAACTTTAAGCGAGCACTCACGAAAAGAAGCATTTATAGAGAAAGTTTCCTGGCATCACTGGCTCACTCCAACAGGCGCTGCTGGTGGTGTTGGTGGCCACCCTTTGTTTTTTATTTGCCTTCGCTTCTCGCTCGGTTTTCTTCAGCCTTCGATTGGAATGGGTCCTCAAAAGACAAATGTCAAAAAACTTAGTGCATTTGTTTTTTTTATGGCGCTTGCTAATTATTTACATGTTTCGGAATTATTTTTCAAGTGAGTGACTAACTAATGTTCAAATGAACATGTTTCCTATGAAGCGCTATGAAAACGTTAGCGTAAGTGAAAAGATATTGATGGCGACTTTCGTTTAGCAGTTAAGCTCTCGTCTTGCGTGTGAATGTGTGTGCCAAAAAAAATGTTGAGAAATGGTTGTTGGTAAGTTTATAGCCTTAATAGTATTGGTGGAGCTTTAATCGAGCATCAAACTCTCCATATGACGAAGATAGGTTGAAGGCAGGAATAATTACTCAATTTTCCAAAGAAGCCAGATCCAATACTCACACATCCAGTTCATCCGCTCGGCGAACTCAATCTTCCGCTTCAGCTCCCGGATGAGCGCCCGCAGCTCGGCGTCGTTGATCGCGTCGATGTTGTCGCACATCTGCTGGAACTGCTTCGCGCTGGCAAAATTATTCGCCAGCTCGGAGATGCGCTTCCTCAGCTTGTTCCGCTCGACCTCGGCCACCTCCCCGCCCAGCCCGTTCTCCCCACCGTCGTCACAATTGTCGTCGTCGTCGTCGTCATCTTCCTCCTCGTCCGGCTCGGTGCTGTCCCCGGAGGGTGCCACGTGCCGGGACTTGGCGGGGGACGTGAGCGGGGATGAGTTGGGGCCGTCCAGCGAGGGACGCTTCTCGTCGGTGGTGGCATTGGCGACGGTCGGAACTACCGTGACCAGCTGTTCGCTTGCGGTGGTCGTCGTTGCGGTGTTGGTCGTCGTGACATCTTCGTCCTCGTCGTCATCTTTGGTGGTGGAAGTGTTGTTGTTGGCGTTGCTGCTGCTGCTGGTAGTCGGTTCCGGTTGTTTGGCATCACTGGGATTGGTGTCGTCGCTGGGATTTGTCGACGCGTCGGGTTGTTTGGCTTGTTGCTGTTCAGATGCTACGTTTGGATCTCCGTCTTCGCGATCCTGGTTCATAGTACGATCGGCCTGCGATGTGCTGAATGATTGTTGTTGCTCTGCGTCGTCCGTTCGATTTGGCTTGTTCTGTTGCTGTTGATGGCACTTGTTGGTGGCGGTGTTGGCCGGACTCGATGAAGAAGACTCTTGCGTTGGCGATGGCGATGAGTCCGATGAAGATGATGGCAAAAAGGGAAACACCTTCCGTTCGCGAACCTTTTTCGCCGGCTTCCTCGAACAGTTTCCACCCCGTACCCGGTTACCCTGTCTCGTATCTCTGTAACTGCGATAGAACGCCACCACAAAGTCCTCTAGCTGTGCGAGCTTTGCCTGGGCAGTCTCATCATCGGCGTTCAAACAGTCCACCTCCTGTCGCCACCGGGCCCGTTTGACCTTGTCCGCTTGCCGGGCCTCGACTGCCGCCTGTTCCACCTCCTGCTGCAGCTGGGTACGTCCGTGGAGTTCCGCCTGCAGCGGTCGCAGCTGATCGTTCCGGATCGCACGCAGCACATTCACCGGGGGACACTCGTCCGAGGCCAGCAGCACCACGATGCGCTTGTGCAGATCCTTCAGCTCGGCCAGCTCCCAGCACCGTTCCAGGTTGCGCAGACGGTCCGCGATGTAGCCAACGTCCGCCAACAGCTTGACGACCTGCTGATCTACGCCACCAGGGCGGTGCTGTCGGTTAGTGCTGGTGCTGCTGCTACACTTCTTGCTGCCGCCAGGTGGTGTCTGGTGGTACATTCGAACGGCCGCGCAAGCCGGAACCGGACCAAATTAGGCTGGTGGGCGGCGGCGGTTGGCTGTGGCTGTGGCGGCTTCCAGCACGGACGGCGCATTCGAATTGCGGATTGTGCGAGCTCCGATGTTGGCACTAGTAGATCATGGGTTCTGGAAGGGAGAGGAAAGCGAATGTTGGATTAGTACAAATATTGGTAGAGGCACTTAATAAATAATTGAAATCATTTTGGTTCAAAACCATTAAAAAATATTGAAGATTGTTTCCTCATTTGTAAGGAAATCCGTGCATTGCTGACACCCTTCATATGAAAGAAGAATCGTGTTATTTTGACACACCTTGAAAATTTCTGCAAGTGCGACTACTGGCCAAAGGGATTTTGGTCAGAATGCGATTTTTGTTACGAAATCGTCAATAACATTGAAATGATAATAGGTTGCTAAATTTTTCAAAAAGCATCTGAAGGTAGACATTCCGAAATACTTATGGTCGAAACTCGAGCGAAAACCAGCAAATTGAATTTGGAGTTAGGTTTGATAAATCGTCCAATTTCATAGACTTTTGACCAGTACTGTACGTGGCTGACTAATTACAACTTGCGACTACGGCAACCAACTTCAACCAAACATCGGGACGTTTGTTATTGTTTACATTGCGTGTTCCAAAAGAACGTATTAGAAAATGATAAACAAACAAACTTTTTGACAGTTTGGCAGTTTGCCTGCATTTGTAAGCAGAAACGTCAGCCTGCTTACATTTGGATTTGTTTGCGAGTTTGCGTGAACAAGTTTGCTAGTTTGGCAATCTGTCAAACACAAAAAAAAAAGTTCGAGTTTGTTTGTTTGTTTGTTTGCCATAGTCTAATACTTCCTTAACTTGTGTCAAACATCAACATATCAAACATATTCTCTCGGAACGTCAAAAAGAAATGTGCGACAAAATAGCACTTCAGAATGTGTCATTGAGATCCTGGAATGCAACGTTTTGCAATTAACTTCACCAAAAAATAAGATCATTTTTGCAACAGCCAGGCTTTCAACATCCATATTTCCTTGAATTCCTTTTTTTTTTTGCTTAATTTTTATAATTTTTTTATTTAAATATCATCACGTTATATACAAGGGAATGATGGAACGAGAGGAATCACAAATCCGCATAAATAATTTCAAGATTGTTCAGGTGTAAACCGAAAACGCGATCAAAACTTAAAGTGGGAGAATAAGGCGTCTAACCGCTCATTTAATTGTCGGTGTACAGGACGCCGCACTGTTTAATCTTTTTCTGGCGTACATTCAATTTTGCAGCCCAAAACCAGTTATTGAATTGGAAAAATAAAATTCTTTCTCAAATTTCCTATTCTTGATTTGTGTGCACCTACATCGAAGACCAAGATTGTTTAATTTTTGCTCTTTGGTCTGACAGTCTTGGTCTGACAGATTTGGTCTGACAGCTTTATCATGGATTTTGGTCTAGCCTAGGCGAGGGATAGGACACAGCACCTTCCTGGTTATATATTGTTGGTTAGGTAATCCAAAGACCATTTCAACGATTCCAAAATATTGACGATCTGGCAACACTGCTTCAAGTTATGACCGCTTAAGTGATATTTATGTACTTTGTTATTCCGGATCTTACTATTTTTTAAACCCATATTATTGCACATTGTTGGTAAAATGTGAGAAAAGCATCAACCACATAGGTGGATTAACGGTACACGTGAACCAGAGCTTTTGCATCAAGAATTTTGTTACAGATATTTTAGTATCTTCCGGGAACTATCGATATCATTTTTTATTCATCCCCTAAAGTACTGTGTACAGAACAATTTACAACAAAATTTGACTTTTTTGACAATCAAATTGTTGCAGGATTGGGTCCGTAAGTTTACTCTTTGTCTACTGTTTGTTAGATTTTTTAACTATGTTTGCATTTTTGTTCTTTTCTGTAATTTTTGTTTGTTTGCTTTTTGATGTATTTTGTTTTTCTATTGGATTGTTTTTTAAAACTATTTTTTTTTGTTATTATATTATTTTAGGAGGTTTTATGATTGGATATAAATTTTAATATTTTTTTTTGTTATGCATGTTTGTTTTTTTGTCATTTTTAAACTTTTTTGCTTTTTTATTTGTTATTTAAATTTTTTTTAACTTTTTTGTTTCTATTTTAACTGTGTTACTTTTTTTGTATCCTTAAATTTTTTTTCGTTGTTTGGTTTATTGCATTTGTCTGTTTTTTTTTATAAATTTTGTTTTTTAAGGTTTTTTATTTTTAAGCTTTTACATTTACGCATGGTTTTTGTTTGTTAGTAACTTTTGTTATTTTCTTTAGCTTTGTTTGTTTGCTTTTTGTTGTTGTTTTATTTTTAAGTGTGAACTAATTCGATTTTTAATTTTGCGTTGTTTTTTACCGCTATTTTATGTTTAGTGTTTCCGTTGTTTGTTTT
Organism: Culex pipiens pallens; assembly: GCF_016801865.2. Lineage (NCBI taxonomy): Eukaryota > Metazoa > Arthropoda > Insecta > Diptera > Culicidae > Culex > Culex pipiens. The sequence goes on from NC_068939.1 coordinate 167,780,001, forward strand.
GCTTGTTTGTTATGTTAATTTTGCAAATTTTATAGCTGTATTGTTTTTAATTTTTTATATATTATTTATAAAATAGGATACATTTTTTTGTAATTTGAATTTTAGATCACAGGTCGGAAAAGACAAAAAGGATAAAGTTGTTTTCGTTTATTTATTTATTTATTTTTCGAAAATCTAGTATGTAGTATTTAGTATTTAGTATTTAGTATTTAGTATTTAGTATTTAGTATTTAGTATTTAGTATTTAGTATTTAGTATTTAGTATTTAGTATTTAGTATTTAGTATTTAGTATTTAGTATTTAGTATTTAGTATTTAGTATTTAGTATTTAGTATTTAGTATTTAGTATTTAGTATTTAGTATTTAGTATTTAGTATTTAGTATTTAGTATTTAGTATTTAGTATTTAGTATTTAGTATTTAGTATTTAGTATTTAGTATTTAGTATTTAGTATTTAGTATTTAGTATTTAGTATTTAGTATTTAGTATTTAGTATTTAGTATTTAGTATTTAGTATTTAGTATTTAGTATTTAGTATTTAGTATTTAGTATTTAGTATTTAGTATTTAGTATTTAGTATTTAGTATTTAGTATTTAGTATTTAGTATTTAGTATTTAGTATTTGGTATTTAGTATTTAGTATTTAGTATTTAGTATTTAGTATTTAGTATTTAGTATTTAGTATTTAGTATTTAGTATTTAGTATTTAGTATTTAGTATTTAGTATTTAGTATTTAGTATTTAGTATTTAGTATTTAGTATTTAGTATTTAGTATTTAGTATTTAGTATTTAGTATTTAGTATTTAGTATTTAGTATTTAGTATTTAGTATTTAGTATTTAGTATTTAGTATTTAGTATTTAGTATTTAGTATTTAGTATTTAGTATTTAGTATTTAGTATTTAGTATTTAGTATTTAGTATTTGGAACGCATGAATTTGTGTACTGAGTTTTTTTTGTATGAGTTACACTTTGAAGTATTCAATACGACTTTGAATTAATGAAGCCAAATTATATTGCAAATCTGTTTCTGATAAAATACCAGGAATCCGATAATGAATTAAAAACATTTAAAATGAATGCTCTTGACCATTGATTGCTCATAATAGAAATAAATTACACAAAACCATATGAATGAAGGCTTCTTGTAGCAAAGTACGCAAAATTATTTAATTGGAAAAATATGCTTCAATATTCATGAATTCAATCGAATTTCCCGTTACTAACGCGAAACATACCAGCAGAAAAATGCCAAATAAAAAATACGGTCAGACCAATTGCTCGCACACACTGTCGGCGTTTAAATTCAGTTGAATCCCACCTTTTGAATGTTTTATCGGTAATTAACTTTTTCCGGCCCATTGCATGCCGCCACCCGAAAAACAGTCGAATTAAAAATATATCGCAGACGGGGAAAGGTGGCACTACCTGTTTGGGGGTGGGGAAAAATTATTAAGTTGGACCGAGGCCAAAGCAATTCAATTCGAAATTATCTCAAATGGCACTGTTGAATCAGTTGGTTCGACCTGTCATTTTTTTTTTTGGTCTGACTACACAATATTACGGTAAACATTTATAATGACTTCGTTATCTACGAAACGTAATCGGATATGGAAAACATAAATTTGATTACAGTCAAATTGCATTGGCAGCTGCAATGTTCAGCTGCAAAAATTGTACCAGTGAACCGGAAAATGTAAAAATTAATTTAACCATCCGCTAATTGATTTTTTTTTTCTCTTCGATGACCACATGTTCTGGCATCGAAAGATTAAAATTTTCAAAAGCAGAGCTGCGGCTTGTCAGTTATTTTGAAAACTGCAATTTGAAATAATAAATTGAAATATGCGGTTTATTTTAAGGTAAGGTCAAACAGCAGTTTTATTTTGAATTTCAAATGAAAAGCTGTCACACCCCGATAAACAACCCTATTTTAGCAACATTTCCAATCATTTCCAGCACAACTTTGCCCTCCGGGATGACCCCTCTTTCCCTCCACAGCCTACTTGTACCCCCGAGACCTGCTGTGAACCCTTCTACGTCCAATTAGCTTCAACTTTGTCAACCCACCCTACCCTAGCAAGCAAGCCAGGAACAACCCTTTCGGAGGGCTACTGCGATGGATTGTCGTCCACAATGCCAACACGACAACGACGATCGATGAAAGAGACACAGAGAGCGACAGAGGAAGTGATCAGGAAATTGAGTTAAGCCACTTTTTCGCTTAGAAGCTTTTAATGAAATGGAAGCTCGGCCGGAAGTCGCCAACATAAGGAACGGCAGGAAGAAGCAGCAAGCCTCGTGGGGGAGGAGCGTGATGTAATTTCGATTCGTCGGCTATCGTCGTATGGGATGGATTCCCGTTTTTTGCTTTCTTTTTTCCAGGACACCAAATTCGATTATGTCTAGGTTTGATGTTGAGCAGCTTGAACATGATTTTTTGTCAGCTTCAACTTGTAGGATTTTTGTTTAAATGTGACACAATGTTGAAGGCTTAAAATGGGTTCAAGACAACTTAAAACAATCAGTATCAAAATGGTTTATCACATATTTGTTAAATATCAATGAATTCAACCTTTTTTTCACGTCTTTTCCCGATATGTTAAATTTTTAAAATATTATTCCTCCTGATTGTTTGAGGAATTAAAAAAAATGCTTTAGCCTAGGCAATACAATTACAGATAAATTACTTTTTACGCGACCTCTTTTTACGCGAAGAATTAAAAAAAACGCGAACTCAATTTACGCGAAAAATTCAAAATAACGTGGTCCAAAGTCTTAACCATTATGGTCATATCTTCCTGTTCAACGGGACCAAAATCGGGGTTTTCACCATCAGCAACTTCAGTGACCTACGGATACTCTGCATCATATTGGGATGTTCTGGATAACTAAGAACTTCCGGAAGTTACGAATTGAATATCTATCTGTTCAACGGGTGTCTGTACCGGTGTACTCATCATCGACATTAGCTTCAGTGAGCCACGACGTACTCTTTGCGATCTGTTAAAATGGACGAGGTCATCCAGGAACTCCCGGAAGTCAGGCCCTGTATATCTACCTGATCAACGGGGGTCTATATGGCTATATTAACCATCGGTATAGCTTCAGGTAGCTTCAGTGGACCACGCAAGACACTCTGTGGCATGTTGGATTGTTTAGGGTCATCCAGGAACTCCCGGCAGTCATGGCCTGAATATCTACCTGATCAACGGGGGTGTATATGGGTGAATTAACCATCGGTACAGCTTCAGGTAGCTTCAGTGGACCACGAAGGACACTCTGTGGCATGTTGAATTGTTTAGGGTCATCCAGGAACTCCCGGAAGTTATGAACTGATTATCTACCTTATCAACGGGGGTCTATATGGCTATATTAACCATCGATATAGCTTCAGGTAGCTTCAGTGGACCACGATGGACAATCTGCAGTATGTTTTATTATTTTGAGTCATCCAAGAACTCCCGAAAGTCATGGTCTGGATATCATGTTGGATTATCACCCCCGTTGATCAGGTAGATATCCAGGGTATGACTTCTGAGAGTTCCTGCATGACCCAAAATAATCCAGCATGCCACAGAGTGTCCATCGTGGTCCACTGATGCTACCTGAAGCTATATCGATGGTTAATATATTCATATAGACCCCCGTTGATAAGGTAGATAATCAGTTCATAACTTCCGAAAGTTCTTGGATAAACCAGAACATTTCAACCTGCTGTAGAATATACAGCGTAGGCCACTGAAGCTATGTTGAATTTACTGACATTACATTATTATTATAAAAAATAACATTATTATACTCAAAAATATAGAAAACTCTTTTACGCGAACAATTCAAAATAGTGCGAATTATTTTTACGCGAAAAATTCAAAATAGCGCAATTTTTTTACGCGAGAACTAAAATTCGCGTAAAAAGAGGTTTGACTGTATCAAGATACTTAGATTATTAAACAAGCAGTTTGAAATTAAGCAATTTTGTATGTATTTCCAGTAAAAATTGTTTCTCCAAGTTGCAGAGTGAACAATTTGTTTAAAATAAATTTGATAGCCTTGGATTTGCTTCCACAATTTCCAAGATATTGTGCTTTTCAGACAAAAAAATGGCAAATCAATTTTTCAAAAAATCATAACTCCGCACTATTTCAACCGATTTTTGCAGCAAATTAAAGGTTGTTGGCTTTTCAAGGAAAAATAATTTGAGAACCGAAAAAACTAGCCACACATTTGCAAACTTAAAATGGCGTTTTGACCGCGTCTGGACCAAAGAGCCAATATCTGAAAATATTTGTATCGTATTCTTCGGAAAATTTTACTTAACATACACAAAAACTGGACAATTTCAAAATTTGAAGCATTTTTTTATTATTTTAGGTGAAAAGTATCGCAAAATGATTTATGAATCATTACAGATATGCTACTATCAAAAATTTGCAAAATAATTATGAATTTAAGAAGATTTTAAAATATAAAAAAGTATTCTTTATTTGATAGAAAAAATAAGCACAATGCAAATTTTTCAACGATGATCTCAATTTCAATTACAGTCATTTTTTGGCCGCTGATTTTTTCAGGAAATTTTTTGAAGGGGACAAAAACTTGAAATTAAATTGGCAATGACCTAAACTTACTAAAAATGAGACAATTTTCACAAAGTTTAAGCGAAATCAAAGGGCAAACACGTTACACAATCCGCCTTCAAGTGATTGCTGTCTTCTTCACATTTATTTCTTTTTTTTCTCACAAACGATGTTGTAAAACTTAATTTATGAGCAATTTTCTGAGATTTCTGTCATACGATTTTTTTGTATTTTTCAATCGTGCTGAAACTTTTTTGGTGCCTTCGGTATGCCCAAAAAAGTCATTTTGCATCATTAGTTTGTCCATATAATTTTCCATACAAATTTGGCAGCTGTCCATACAAAAATGATGTATGAAAATTAAAAAATCTGTATCTTTTGAATTAAATTTTTGATCGATTTGGTGTCTTCGGCAAAGTTGAATAGAGAACTGCTCCGTTATGAAAAAAAAAACTTAAAACTTTTAAAAGAACATCATTTAGATATGGCTCTGAACGCATTTTCTGCGTAATTTAAGTTTTTTACTGTGTGTTTTGTCAAGCGATTCCATCAAAACTTAAAATGGAAACCCTCAATTCGAAATAAACTTATTCTCATTAATTTATCATGTACATTTCACCTCTTTTCCTGCTGTCCTGAGTAGTTGTGGTATGAGAACCAAAACCAAAAAGCAACAAAAAAATATCCCTTGATTGACGCAAAGAAACCAATTCTCCAACTTGCCAATCCCCATTAGGGCGCAAAACTTTTCCCCGCGGGGAGGGTCGTGGAACGTAAACAAAAGAAGAAAACTTTCCCCACTCAAATTGCATTATGGACGACAAAATCCACCACCACCAGCACCCAGTTTAAATTGTCTACCCACTCGGAAGATGGTTTGGCACTTTACTAATGTGGGTGGACGACCCACTTAAGGGTTCACCCCTCCACCGCCACCCCAAAAATAGAGCAAAAAGGGGTTTGGCGAAGGGAAAGTGGTTATTTGCTTTTTCCACTCCACTCCTCCCCCACAATCAAAAAGCTCTTCTCGCAGCAGAGCTTTTCTTATCGTGCCGGAAAAATAGAAAACGGGAAAACTTTTCGCTGGTGTGTGTGTGCGTGTCTGTCATCGTTGGGTGCAAAGTCAAAGCTAGACGCAAACTTTATGATGTCTCCTCTCACTGTGGAAGGGAGTTTGGGAAACTATGTCTACGATGGCAAAGTTATGTCTTCTGGGAGGAGGGACGAAATAGTTGCCGCAGCAGGGCAGGGTTAACCACGGGTCACCTGGTCACCCCTCTCCATCAAGGAAGGTACACCGGCGAAAGGGGGCGCTCTAAAATGTGTTTGAAGAATGAAACCAGATGCTTCCACCAAGTGCGATGCCGAACATTGTTGACAAGTTTTAGCGAAATTGTTGTGTTCTTGACAGTGATTTTTGTTTATTTTGAGGAAGGTTGAAGTTTTTTTTTTTTTGCATTTTATACTGGTCATGGAACTAAATTTACTTGCCGCACGTGCATTTTGGTCTAAATTTAGTTAAGAACGCCATTTTGTCCAGCTCATAATGCCTCACCTTTTGAACTTCACAGATTCTCAAAATTCGGTTTCAATCCTGAGTTATTCAATAAAAAGCAAAAAAACGCAGGGTGCCAAAGGGATTTCAGGTCAGAACGCGTTTGACACACGTACAAGCCCTACTTCCAATAACATTTGTAATCATAACTCGAGACTTCGACAACCCAATTCAACCAAATTTCTGGACATTGCACATAATAGTCAGCCGAACAAAACGTGCACGGAAAGAAAGTTTATCGTAAATCTTACTAAATTTTAGTTAAAAATCCTAAAAAAAATTGGCTTTTTTTTCAATTACCATTTTTTTTAGTTAGAAACCCAAAAAAAAAATCCTGGATTTTACAGCTGGAATCAGGTCCCAAAAATGATAAATCTGGCTAAATTATAAGTAGGGTAGGGTAGTCATCAATGAGACACTTTTGGTTTTCAACTTTCAATGATTTTTCTAATTTTTTATCAGCATGTTTCAATGAGCTATTTGTTGCATTTTCTTCCTTTTAATGTATTTTAACATCGACCAAAATATGAGATCGATCTGGCGTCTACAGCCAGAGTTCTTAAACTGTCTCATTGTAGACGCACTTGGCAGGAACAATGAGACAGCTGGGGAACAATGAGACACTCTACGAAAATCAACATTTTTCTAGTGAAACATCATGTTTTTGTATTGTTCCATTACAGGTGATTTGCCATGAATATTTTAGAGCAATTTTGCCAACATGAAACTTCAATTAACAAAAGTTATACTAAAAAGTATTTAAATTTTGTAAAATCCATATATTTATACCAAATAACCTTGTATTTTTGATTAAATGAATTTAAAACTCTATAAATATGCCAAAAATCACTTTTATTTCATGTTTTGAAAGATTTCCATAGATTTTGAAAAGTTGAATGAAGAAAAAATCAAAGTGTCTCATTGTTACCCATGGACTGAAATGAGTGGGGTACAATGAGACAGCCCTGGATTCTGGGTATATTCTAAATTTTAGCCAAACCTAATGAAAGGACATTGTAGCCCAACTCAATCCCTATGGAACGTCGAAAGAAAATTGAAGAAATATTAGTTTTGGTGTTAATGGCAGCCTACGAGCGAAAAAGTAATTTTTGTCCATAATTTACTGTTACACCCCAGAATCAAACATCTATGAATAACTTTTCAAGGGAGCGTCCATTACCAAAGCCACTATAATGGCAGACGTGTATCCAGTAGACACACCTTTCCTCCAAATATGAGCTTGATTGGTTTAAACTACGACTTGTGAGAGCCATTTTATCATTGTTCCCCGTGTCTCATTGATGTTATTAATTAAACTAAATCATTGATACATTTTATGGTAAGTCCAGATAATTAACGACTGTTTTAACTTGTAATTTTGAAATCATTTCCAAAAAAAAAAACGTTGCTACCTGCAGAGCTGGTTTATTTCAAAAACTAACTTAATCCACCTGATGCCTTCCTCACTTTTTACCAAAAATGGGTAATATGAGTGGTTTTGACACACATTTCAGCATTTTTTTAGATCCAGAAAAAAAAGAACACAGATATAACTTATGTGGTAATAACTCGAGACAGGGTTGCCAGATTTTCAATGTTTTGGACTCTTTGGAAAGTCCTTTCAATTGCCTAACCAACGATTGGTCGGATGATGGATCCGGACATAGTTTACATACATTTAAGTGAGATCCGGCTTCAAAAAAGTACATAAATATCACTTATGTGGTAATAACTCGAGGCAGGGTTGCCAGATCTTCAATGTTCTGTACTCATTGGAAAGGCCTTTCAATTGTCTAACCAACGATGGGTCGGATGATGGATCAGGACATCGTTTACATACATTTAAGTGGGATCCGGCTTCAAAAAAGCACATAAATATCACTTATGTGTTAATAACTCGAGACAGGGTTGCCAGATCTGCAATGTTTTGGACTCATTGAAAAGGCCTTTCAATTGCCTAACCAACGATTGGTCGGATGATGGATCCGGACATAGTTTACATACATTTAAGTGAGATCCGGCTTCAAAAAGTACATAAATTTCACTGAAGTGGTAATAACACGAGACAGGGTTGCCAGATCTTCAATGTTTTTGACTCATTGGAAAGCCCTTTCAATTATCTAACCAACGATGGGTCGGATGATGGATCCGGACATAGTTTACATACATTTAAGTGAGATCCGGCTTCAAAAAAGTACATAAATATCACTTATGTGGTAATAACTCGAGGCAGGGTTGCCAGATCTTCAATGTTCTGTACTCATTGGAAAGGCCTTTCAATTGTCTAACCAACGATGGGTCGGATGATGGATCAGGACATCGTTTACATACATTTAAGTGGGATCCGGCTTCAAAAAAGCACATAAATATCACTTATGTGTTAATAACTCGAGACAGGGTTGCCAGATCTGCAATGTTTTGGACTCATTGAAAAGGCCTTTCAATTGCCTAACCAACGATTGGTCGGATGATGGATCCGGACATAGTTTACATACATTTAAGTGAGATCCGGCTTCAAAAAGTACATAAATTTCACTGAAGTGGTAATAACACGAGACAGGGTTGCCAGATCTTCAATGTTTTTGACTCATTGGAAAGCCCTTTCAATTATCTAACCAACGATGGGTCGGATGATGGATCCGGACATAGTTTACATACATTTAAGTGAGATCCGGCTTCAAAAAAGTACATAAATATCACTTATGTTGGTTAGAACGATGGGTCGGATGATGGATCAGAACATCGTTTACATACATTTAAGTGGGATCCGGCTTCAAAAAAGCACATAAATATCACTTATGTGTTAATAACTCGAGACAGGGTTGCCAGATCTGCAATGTTTTGGACTCATTGAAAAGGCCTTTCAATTGCCTAACCAACGATTGGTCGGATGATGGATCAGGACATCGTTTACATACATTTAAGTGGGATCCGGCTTCAAAAAGTACATAAATATCACTTATGTGGTAATAACTCAAGACAGGGTTGCCAGATTTTCAATGTTTTGGACTCTTTGGAAAGTCCTTTCAATTGCCTAACCAACGATTGGTCGGATGATGGATCCGGACATAGTTTACATACATTTAAGTGAGATCCGGCTTCAAAAAAGTACATAAATATCACTTATGTGGTAATAACTCGAGGCAGGGTTGCCAGATCTTCAATGTTTTGTACTCATTGGAAAGGCCTTTCAATTGTCTAACCAACGATGGGTCGGATGATGGATCAGGACATCGTTTACATACATTTAAGTGAGATCCGGCTTCAAAAAAGTACATAAATATCACTTATGTGGTAATAACTCAAGACAGGGTTGCCAGATTTTCAATGTTTTGGACTCTTTGGAAAGTCCTTTCAATTGCCTAACCAACGATTGGTCGGATGATGGATCCGGACATAGTTTACATACATTTAAGTGAGATCCGGCTTCAAAAAGTACATAAATTTCACTGAAGTGGTAATAACACGAGACAGGGTTGCCAGATCTTCAATGTTTTTGACTCATTGGAAAGCCCTTTCAATTATCTAACCAACGATGGGTCGGATGATGGATCCGGACATAGTTTACATACATTTAAGTGAGATCCGGCTTCAAAAAAGTACATAAATATCACTTATGTGGTAATAACTCGAGGCAGGGTTGCCAGATCTTCAATGTTTTGTACTCATTGGAAAGGCCTTTCAATTATCTAACCAACGATGGGTCGGATGATGGATCAGAACATCGTTTACATACATTTAAGTGGGATCCGGCTTCAAAAAAGCACATAAATATCACTTATGTGTTAATAACTCGAGACAGGGTTGCCAGATCTGCAATGTTTTGGACTCATTGAAAAGGCCTTTCAATTGCCTAACCAACGATTGGTCGGATGATGGATCCGGACATAGTTTACATACATTTAAGTGAGATCCGGCTTCAAAAAGTACATAAATTTCACTGAAGTGGTAATAACACGAGACAGGGTTGCCAGATCTTCAATGTTTTTGATTCATTGGAAAGCCCTTTCAATTACCTAACCAACGATGGGTCGGATGATGGATCCGGACATAGTTTACATACATTTAAGTGAGATCCGGCTTCAAAAAGTACATAAATTTCACTGAAGTGGTAATAACACGAGACAGGGTTGCCAGATCTTCAATGTTTTTGATTCATTGGAAAACCCTTTCAATTACCTAACCAACGATGGGTCGGATGATGGATCCGGACATAGTTTACATACATTTAAGTGAGATCCGGCTTCAAAAAAGTACATAAATATCACTTATGTGGTAATAACTCGAGGCAGGGTTGCCAGATCTTCAATGTTTTGTACTCATTGGAAAGGCCTTTCAATTGTCTAACCAACGATGGGTCGGATGATGGATCCGGACATAGTTTACATACATTTAAGTGAGATCCGGCTTCAAAAAAGTACATAAATATCACTTATGTGGTAATAACTCGAGGCAGGGTTGCCAGATCTTCAATGTTTTGTACTCATTGGAAAGGCCTTTCAATTATCTAACCAACGATGGGTCGGATGATGGATCAGAACATCGTTTACATACATTTAAGTGGGATCCGGCTTCAAAAAAGCACATAAATATCACTTATGTGTTAATAACTCGAGACAGGGTTGCCAGATCTGCAATGTTTTGGACTCATTGAAAAGGCCTTTCAATTGCCTAACCAACGATTGGTCGGATGATGGATCAGAACATCGTTTACATACATTTAAGTGGGATCCGGCTTCAAAAAAGCACATAAATATCACTTATGTGTTAATAACACGAGACAGGGTTGCCAGATCTTCAATGTTTTTGATTCATTGGAAAGCCCTTTCAATTACCTAACCAACGATGGGTCGGATGATGGATCCGGACATAGTTTACATACATTTAAGTGAGATCCGGCTTCAAAAAAGTACATAAATATCACTTATGTGGTAATAACTCGAGGCAGGGTTGCCAGATCTTCAATGTTTTGTACTCATTGGAAAGGCCTTTCAATTGTCTAACCAACGATGGGTCGGATGATGGATCAGGACATCGTTTACATACATTTAAGTGAGATCCGGCTTCAAAAAAGTACATAAATATCACTTATGTGGTAATAACTCGAGACAGGGTTGCCAGATCATCAATGTTTTGGACTCATTGAAAAGCCCTTTCAATTACCTAACCAACGATGGGTCGGATGATGGATCAGGACATCGTTTACACACATTTAAGTGAGATCCGGCTTCAAAAAAGTACATAAATATCACTTATGTGGTAATAACTCAAGACAGGGTTGCCAGATTTTCAATGTTTGGACTCTTTGGAAAGTCCTTTCAATTGCCTAACCAACGATTGGTCGGATGATGGATCCGGACATAGTTTACATACATTTAAGTGAGATCCGGCTTCAAAAAGTACATAAATTTCACTGAAGTGGTAATAACACGAGACAGGGTTGCCAGATCTTCAATGTTTTTGACTCATTGGAAAGCCCTTTCAATTATCTAACCAACGATGGGTCGGATGATGGATCCGGACATAGTTTACATACATTTAAGTGAGATCCGGCTTCAAAAAAGTACATAAATATCACTTATGTGGTAATAACTCGAGGCAGGGTTGCCAGATCTTCAATGTTTTGTACTCATTGGAAAGGCCTTTCAATTATCTAACCAACGATGGGTCGGATGATGGATCAGAACATCGTTTACATACATTTAAGTGGGATCCGGCTTCAAAAAAGCACATAAATATCACTTATGTGTTAATAACTCGAGACAGGGTTGCCAGATCTGCAATGTTTTGGACTCATTGAAAAGGCCTTTCAATTGCCTAACCAACGATTGGTCGGATGATGGATCCGGACATAGTTTACATACATTTAAGTGAGATCCGGCTTCAAAAAGTACATAAATTTCACTGAAGTGGTAATAACACGAGACAGGGTTGCCAGATCTTCAATGTTTTTGATTCATTGGAAAACCCTTTCAATTACCTAACCAACGATGGGTCGGATGATGGATCCGGACATAGTTTACATACATTTAAGTGAGATCCGGCTTCAAAAAAGTACATAAATATCACTTATGTGGTAATAACTCGAGGCAGGGTTGCCAGATCTTCAATGTTCTGTACTCATTGGAAAGGCCTTTCAATTGTCTAACCAACGATGGGTCGGATGATGGATCAGGACATCGTTTACATACATTTAAGTGGGATCCGGCTTCAAAAAAGCACATAAATATCACTTATGTGTTAATAACTCGAGACAGGGTTGCCAGATCTGCAATGTTTTGGACTCATTGAAAAGGCCTTTCAATTGCCTAACCAACGATTGGTCGGATGATGGATCCGGACATAGTTTACATACATTTAAGTGAGATCCGGCTTCAAAAAGTACATAAATTTCACTGAAGTGGTAATAACACGAGACAGGGTTGCCAGATCTTCAATGTTTTTGACTCATTGGAAAGCCCTTTCAATTATCTAACCAACGATGGGTCGGATGATGGATCCGGACATAGTTTACATACATTTAAGTGAGATCCGGCTTCAAAAAAGTACATAAATATCACTTATGTTGGTTAGAACGATGGGTCGGATGATGGATCAGAACATCGTTTACATACATTTAAGTGGGATCCGGCTTCAAAAAAGCACATAAATATCACTTATGTGTTAATAACTCGAGACAGGGTTGCCAGATCTGCAATGTTTTGGACTCATTGAAAAGGCCTTTCAATTGCCTAACCAACGATTGGTCGGATGATGGATCAGGACATCGTTTACATACATTTAAGTGGGATCCGGCTTCAAAAAGTACATAAATATCACTTATGTGGTAATAACTCAAGACAGGGTTGCCAGATTTTCAATGTTTTGGACTCTTTGGAAAGTCCTTTCAATTGCCTAACCAACGATTGGTCGGATGATGGATCCGGACATAGTTTACATACATTTAAGTGAGATCCGGCTTCAAAAAAGTACATAAATATCACTTATGTGGTAATAACTCGAGGCAGGGTTGCCAGATCTTCAATGTTTTGTACTCATTGGAAAGGCCTTTCAATTGTCTAACCAACGATGGGTCGGATGATGGATCAGGACATCGTTTACATACATTTAAGTGAGATCCGGCTTCAAAAAAGTACATAAATATCACTTATGTGGTAATAACTCAAGACAGGGTTGCCAGATTTTCAATGTTTTGGACTCTTTGGAAAGTCCTTTCAATTGCCTAACCAACGATTGGTCGGATGATGGATCCGGACATAGTTTACATACATTTAAGTGAGATCCGGCTTCAAAAAGTACATAAATTTCACTGAAGTGGTAATAACACGAGACAGGGTTGCCAGATCTTCAATGTTTTTGACTCATTGGAAAGCCCTTTCAATTATCTAACCAACGATGGGTCGGATGATGGATCCGGACATAGTTTACATACATTTAAGTGAGATCCGGCTTCAAAAAAGTACATAAATATCACTTATGTGGTAATAACTCGAGGCAGGGTTGCCAGATCTTCAATGTTTTGTACTCATTGGAAAGGCCTTTCAATTATCTAACCAACGATGGGTCGGATGATGGATCAGAACATCGTTTACATACATTTAAGTGGGATCCGGCTTCAAAAAAGCACATAAATATCACTTATGTGTTAATAACTCGAGACAGGGTTGCCAGATCTGCAATGTTTTGGACTCATTGAAAAGGCCTTTCAATTGCCTAACCAACGATTGGTCGGATGATGGATCCGGACATAGTTTACATACATTTAAGTGAGATCCGGCTTCAAAAAGTACATAAATTTCACTGAAGTGGTAATAACACGAGACAGGGTTGCCAGATCTTCAATGTTTTTGATTCATTGGAAAGCCCTTTCAATTACCTAACCAACGATGGGTCGGATGATGGATCCGGACATAGTTTACATACATTTAAGTGAGATCCGGCTTCAAAAAGTACATAAATTTCACTGAAGTGGTAATAACACGAGACAGGGTTGCCAGATCTTCAATGTTTTTGATTCATTGGAAAACCCTTTCAATTACCTAACCAACGATGGGTCGGATGATGGATCCGGACATAGTTTACATACATTTAAGTGAGATCCGGCTTCAAAAAAGTACATAAATATCACTTATGTGGTAATAACTCGAGGCAGGGTTGCCAGATCTTCAATGTTTTGTACTCATTGGAAAGGCCTTTCAATTGTCTAACCAACGATGGGTCGGATGATGGATCCGGACATAGTTTACATACATTTAAGTGAGATCCGGCTTCAAAAAAGTACATAAATATCACTTATGTGGTAATAACTCGAGGCAGGGTTGCCAGATCTTCAATGTTTTGTACTCATTGGAAAGGCCTTTCAATTATCTAACCAACGATGGGTCGGATGATGGATCAGAACATCGTTTACATACATTTAAGTGGGATCCGGCTTCAAAAAAGCACATAAATATCACTTATGTGTTAATAACTCGAGACAGGGTTGCCAGATCTGCAATGTTTTGGACTCATTGAAAAGGCCTTTCAATTGCCTAACCAACGATTGGTCGGATGATGGATCAGAACATCGTTTACATACATTTAAGTGGGATCCGGCTTCAAAAAAGCACATAAATATCACTTATGTGTTAATAACACGAGACAGGGTTGCCAGATCTTCAATGTTTTTGATTCATTGGAAAGCCCTTTCAATTACCTAACCAACGATGGGTCGGATGATGGATCCGGACATAGTTTACATACATTTAAGTGAGATCCGGCTTCAAAAAAGTACATAAATATCACTTATGTGGTAATAACTCGAGGCAGGGTTGCCAGATCTTCAATGTTTTGTACTCATTGGAAAGGCCTTTCAATTGTCTAACCAACGATGGGTCGGATGATGGATCAGGACATCGTTTACATACATTTAAGTGAGATCCGGCTTCAAAAAAGTACATAAATATCACTTATGTGGTAATAACTCGAGACAGGGTTGCCAGATCATCAATGTTTTGGACTCATTGAAAAGCCCTTTCAATTACCTAACCAACGATGGGTCGGATGATGGATCAGGACATCGTTTACACACATTTAAGTGAGATCCGGCTTCAAAAAAGTACATAAATATCACTTATGTGGTAATAACTCAAGACAGGGTTGCCAGATTTTCAATGTTTGGACTCTTTGGAAAGTCCTTTCAATTGCCTAACCAACGATTGGTCGGATGATGGATCCGGACATAGTTTACATACATTTAAGTGAGATCCGGCTTCAAAAAGTACATAAATTTCACTGAAGTGGTAATAACACGAGACAGGGTTGCCAGATCTTCAATGTTTTTGACTCATTGGAAAGCCCTTTCAATTATCTAACCAACGATGGGTCGGATGATGGATCCGGACATAGTTTACATACATTTAAGTGAGATCCGGCTTCAAAAAAGTACATAAATATCACTTATGTGGTAATAACTCGAGGCAGGGTTGCCAGATCTTCAATGTTTTGTACTCATTGGAAAGGCCTTTCAATTATCTAACCAACGATGGGTCGGATGATGGATCAGAACATCGTTTACATACATTTAAGTGGGATCCGGCTTCAAAAAAGCACATAAATATCACTTATGTGTTAATAACTCGAGACAGGGTTGCCAGATCTGCAATGTTTTGGACTCATTGAAAAGGCCTTTCAATTGCCTAACCAACGATTGGTCGGATGATGGATCCGGACATAGTTTACATACATTTAAGTGAGATCCGGCTTCAAAAAGTACATAAATTTCACTGAAGTGGTAATAACACGAGACAGGGTTGCCAGATCTTCAATGTTTTTGATTCATTGGAAAGCCCTTTCAATTACCTAACCAACGATGGGTCGGATGATGGATCCGGACATAGTTTACATACATTTAAGTGAGATCCGGCTTCAAAAAAGTACATAAATATCACTTATGTGGTAATAACTCGAGACAGGGTTGCCAGATCTTCAATGTTTTGGACTCATTGGAAAGCCCTTTCAATTACCTAACCAACGATGGGTCGGATGATGGATCCGGAAATCGTTTACATGCATATAATTGAGATCCGGATATTTATGAAAACACATTTTTATACATAACTTTTGAACTACTTATCGAAACTTCAAACAATTCAATAGCGATGTATGGGACTCTAAACCAAGTCGAATGCAACTGGTTTGGTCAAAATCGGTTCAGCCAGTGCTGAGAAAACTCAGTGAGAATTTTGGTCACATACATACATACACACACATACACACACACACACACACACACATACACACACACAGACATTTGTTCAGTTTTCGATTCTGAGTTGATATGTATACATGAAGGTGGGTCTAGGAGCTTTTAATCAAAAGTTCATTTTCAGAGCAGGATTATAGCCTTACCTCAGTGAGGAAGGCAAAAGACTTTTTACTGGTGTAGCATGCTTTTCCGTTATTCTTGGTACGGTTTTAGGGTAGTCCAGCAAGTTTTTTTTATTTTTATTTAATTTTACTTAATTTACAAAATTATAAAAAATTTAACTAAATTCTACCAAATGTATTAAAATTGTATTAAAATTTAAATTAATGTTATTACATTCACCCAAATTCAATTACATTTTTCTGAATATAAGTATAGTTTAACTTAATTTTGCCTGATTCAACTAAATTAAAATCAATTAAAATTAGTTTATCATATTTCGACTGAATTTAACTTGATTTCAACTGAATTTTACCGAATTTTACTCAATCTTACTTAATTATACTTTATCTTACTTAATTTTACTTAACTTGACTTAATTTATTTTAATTTAACTTTATTTGACTTAATTTAATTTAACTTAATTTAACTTATTTTTACTTAATTTAACTTAATTTAACTGAATTTTACTGAATTTAACTTAATTAACCATAATTTTATTTAACTTAATTCAGCATAATTAAATTTATTTGAACTTATTTTAACTTAATTTAACTTTATTAATTTAATTTTACCTAATTTCACTTAATTTTACTTAATAATACTTAATTCTCACTTATTTTTACCTATTTCACTGAATATTACTTAATTTTACTGAATTTTACTTAGTTTCACTTAATTTACATAATTTTTCCTTATATTCTTAATATAATTCAACTTCACACAACTAAATTTAACCAAATTTTGCCAAATTCAACTACCTTCAGAATTATCTGAATTAAACTAAATTTTGCTTACTTAAACTAAATTTAAAAATATTGATATTAATTTCACTAAATGTTACTATTTTAATCTAAATTTGAATAGTTTTAACGAAATTGAACTAATTTCGACAAAATAACATTAATTTTAAATAAATTAAATCAATTTAACTAAATTTCTCATTTTTTTCTAAATTTTACCAAAAGTTACTTAATTTAAATAAAATAAACTTGTTAAATTTAATTAACTTGATAAAATTTGATTGAACTCAATTTCACCAAATTAATCTTAATGTAACTTAATTTAACTTAATTTAACCGTATTTAATCTTACTTTACTTAATTTAACTTAATTTACTTAATTTAACCTAAATTAACTTAATTTCACTAAATTTAACTTAATTCACCTTAATTTACTTAATTTTACTTAATTTAACTTAATTTTACTTAATTTTACCTAATTTCACTTAATTTCACTTAATTTCACTTAATTTAACTTAATTTCACTTAATTTAACTTAATATAACTTAATTTTTCTTAATTTAACTTAATTTAACTTAAGTTAACTTAATTTAACTTAATTTAACTTAATTTAACTTAATTTAACTAAATTTAACTTAAATTAACTTAAGTTAATTTGATTTAACTTAATTTAACTTAATTTAACTTAATTTAACTTAATTTAACTTAATTTAACTTAATTTAACTTAATTTAACTTTATTTAACTTAATTTAACTTAATATAACATAATTTAAATTAATTCAACATTATTTAACACTATTTTTGGATGTGCTTAAAAGTGCCTTATTTGTTCGGATCTGTCAAACATTGGGCAATCTATAACTAGACATTCTGTACCCGTCCCTACAAAAAAGTGGAGTGTGGACAATCGCCAGCCATCCTTTTCCTCTGCCAAAGTGTTCACGTGGTTTAGGGATGCTCCCACTTTGTGTTAAGTACACGGTTAAGTACATCTTTTTACTTATGCATCGTAATGAAAGGCTCAACTTCTACTCACTTTCCCTCAACACAAAAAACTTTTCACCTTAGCAACTGGAACATTCCTTCAGATGCCGTCCCGCAGAAAGTCTTACTAGATTTTTATTTATTCACTCACATAACGCATTTTATTCATTTCCACTTGCACTTGCACTCAAACAACACTGAGCGGCTCAAACAGGATCGAACACGATACGAGATGTTGCTTAGTTTTGGTCTCGAATTGAAGATCTGTCAAAAAATCCATGCTGCAGGTTCCAGCTAGTTTTTTCGGTAATTGTACGCAAAATTGTGCTGAAACACCATTATTTTTGGTAACATCTCTCCTGTCATTTTGATTTGGACTGTCAGTTTTGGATAGCAAATCAGCAATCAGGGTTAGCTATTTCACCAATCCCAGGTTGGTAAATTTAACTGTAATTTTAGCTGATTCAACCAAAAAATCAATGTTTCACCAATTTGAAGCCAGCTAATTTAAATTGTTAAATTTTAGATGGAACTCCTTTCCGTGTGTTTGTTTTCGTTTACATTGCGAGCTCTATGTTTTGTTTAAAAAGCGACGTGTGACAAGATTGCACGACAACGTCGAAGTGGTGATCGAAAGTAGCTAAGCCATTTTTATTAGGCAAAAAATTAAAAATATTGATATAAAAAAAAATTTTGCTCATTCAATATCCTAAAAAGTGTTTCCAGTAAAGTAAACACAGGATTAAAGGATTGCTTTTTTACTGTTTTTACATCACACACAAATGCAAACGAATATATACTTTTTTTTACATTCTCCTCCCACCGACACACTTCCATTGACAGAATGGCGTTGGCCACAGGTGTCGCAGTGGGTTTAATAGGATTACTGATGGAAATCGATTTGTCCCAGCGTATGCTTGTGGGAGTGCATTTTTTTCCAGCTGAGAAAATCTGCTTGCTCCGTGTGTGATTTCGCCCATTAATATGCTGCTACTTTGTTGTTGCTTCGTTAACAGGATTACGAATCCATCGTTTAATGAACAATGCCGAGCCTAACCATGTAATCCGCTTAAATATTGTTCTTGCTGCCGAACACAAACAGAAGCTCCAAGAAAGGGGGTTGAGCTTGTGGGAGGGTGAAGTTGTAGGTTGGTATCTTTAGAGCATATAATCAAATTATTGGAATTGATTTATTAAAAAAAAATCTTCATCTTCTTACCACGAATAGAATCCTGTAGAAGCTATTAGTTAGTATGTTAACATTTCAGAAAATTCACATTTGATTTAAGTTGCAATAAAACACTTAAAACTATCTTCCTTTACAATTACATGATTTCCACTGTTAAACAAAAATTTCTTCAATTCTTTTAATTTCTTAAAAAACTTCACACTAAAATTCTAAAATCCCACCCACCCGATTCCGATCGCGCCCGATGTTCGTCCCGTCCGTAACGCGATTCACTTGCAACTGATTAATCCGTGATCAGCTACAGCTAGTCACCCAAAATGGCTGCCAAAAAAGCAGTCGTCTATCTGGGTGGTCTCGCCTTACGCTGGCAACACTGCGCTGTGCCAAAAATTACCGCGTGACCGACTGGCAAAAATGACCCTCATTTCCATATAAAGCTGCACCGGGAATGGACGCGCGGTCTCCGGTCTCATCATGGCCAGGCCGTAAAGTAATTAAATTCTAAACAAACGATTACATTCTCGTCCCGCAACCTCGCAACTCGGGGCCAGTACGCCAATCAATGGTTTGATGGGTAGATTTTTAGAAGTGAGTTATTGGAACCTGGATCCTCAACTTTATACACGAATGAAAATCATGTGGGTGGATTCGTAAAATCGTCGGGACTATCGTTATCGTTATTTCCATAATCATTGGTGATAATCTTATCGATATATTTTTGATATATGAGCAATTCTGTACCAAAACCGGAAATGGATTTTATTTGGCTCAAACTTTTTGTCATTGGTTCACCCATACAAGTCTCCACACAATTCTGACTGCTGTCCATACAAAAACTAACTTAATCCACCTATGTGGTTGGTGCCTTCCTCACCCTTTTCCAACAATGGGTGATATGATGGGTTTGGACACAATTTTCGTCTGATTTCGTTAAGTTCCGGAATACAAAAAACACACATGTCACTCAAGGGCTCATAAGTCGCATCTTAAGTGGTCATAGCATGAGACAGGGTTGCCAGATCTTCAATGTTTTAGACTCGTTGGAAAGGTCTTTCGATAACCTTACCAACGATGGGTCGGATGATGGATCCGGACATTGTTTACATACATTTAAATGAGATCCGGCTACAAAAAAAGTACATAAATATCACTTAAGTGGTCATAACTCGAGACAGGGTTGCCAGATCTTCAATGATTTAGATTGGTTGGAAAGGTCTTTTGATTACCTAACCAACGATGGGTCGGATGATGGATCCGGACATTGTTTACATGCATTTAAGTGAGATCCGGCTACAAAAAAGTACATAAATATCACTTAAGTGGTCATAACTCGAGACAGGGTTGCCAGATTATCAATGTTTTGGACTCGTTGGAAAGGTCTTTCGATTACCTAACCAACGATGGGTCAGATGGTGGATCCAGACATTGTTTACATGCATTTAAGTGAGTTCCGGCTACAAAAAAGTACATAAATATCACTTAAGTGGTCATAACTCGAGACAGGGTTGCCAGATTATCAATGTTTTGGACTCGTTGGAAAGGTCTTTCAATTACCTAACTAACGATGTATAACATGATGATGTTTGGTTCAGTTTACTGCCATTTATTGAACTACTTATCGAAACTTCAAACAATTCAATAGCACCGTATGGGACCCTAAACCAAGTCGAATGCGACTGGTTTGGTCAAAATCGGTTCAGCCAGTGCTGAGAAAACTGCGTGACATTATTGGTCACATACACACACACATACACACACCCATACACACACACATACACACACACATACACACACACATACACACAGACATTTGTTCAGTTTTCGATTCTGAGTCGATATGTATACATCAAGGTGGGTTTTCGAGCTTTAAATAAAAAGTTCAATTTTAGAGCAGGATTATAGCCTTACCTCAGTGAGGAAGGCAAAATGGTATGTAAATATTCAAACAGCTGTAACTTTTGAGTGAATTTTCTGATCAATTTGGTGTCTTCGGCAAAGTTGTAGGTATTGTTGAGGACTTTTGAGAAAAAAAAAGGTACTCGGAAAAAAATTGCACATTTTTTATAATTTTTTTTACAAAAACGCAATTTCCCAAAATATGTATTTTTTTGATTTTCGAGATTTTTTTATACGTTTTAGGGGACAAAAACCTGAACTTTTGAGCCATAGAGAAACATGGTCAAAAAATCTGCCGCCTAGTTATAAATTTTTGAAAAAAAATTTTAATGCAAAAACAAATTTGACGTAATTTTTTAATGTTTAATTGAATTTCCAATCGAAAAGTACTCAACAGATTTTTTTGATTAAGGGCTCCGTTTTCAAGATATAGCCACCGAAAGTTTGATTTTAGCTAAATATTTGCAGTTTTTCTATTTTTAAAAATAGTGACCATGAGTGACCATTTCTAAAAATATTGTTTTTGAAAATTTCAGAAAATTTGCTATGAAATTGTCTAAGAGACATTGAAGATTGGACCTCCGGTTGCTGAGATACAGCCGCTTTAAAGAAAAGAAACACGAAAATTGAAGTTTTCTAAATTTCACCTAAGCAACCCACCATTTTCTAATGTCGATTCTCAGCAACAAATGTTCCGATTTTCAATGTTAAAATGTGAAACATTCGTAAAATTTTCCAAACTATTCGAAAAAATATTTTGTAAATTTTTATCAAGACTAGCATTTTAAATAAGCCAAACATTGGATATTAAGCCCGTTTAAAATACTAGTCTTGACTTAATTTTTTTTTCAAAATATTTTTTCGGAGAGATCGGAAAATTTCACGAATGTTTCATACATTAACATTAAAAATCGGATCATTAGTTGCTGAGATATCGACATTAGAAAATGGTGGGTTGTTTAGGTGAAACTTAGAAAACTTCAATTTTAAATTTTTTAGCATAAATTATAAAAAAAACGAGTTTATTTTTTTTGAAAGTGCTCGACGACAATCTTATGGAATATTGGAGAGCGTTCCGGTTAAAAAAAATTTCGAGACTGAAAAATCAAGTCTGTCATATGGAAATTGCAAAAAAAAACATAAAAAGTCTATTTTTCAACATTTTTATTTTTAAAGCCGCTGTAGCTTCACAAGGATTGGACTTAGAACAGTGGTCAATATCGAGACTTTTATGTCAAATTGTCTGGAGAATCGATTCCCGTATTCGGTTTCTCAGAATTTTGACATTTAGAGCTCTTTCTAAAAAAAAAACAGTTTCAGTAAATGATTTTTGTATTTTTTTGGTGAGTTGCTCCATCCTGCATTTTTAGTGAGTCTTTTTGTAAAATTTTAGGCTATATTTACAAAAAAAAAATCGTGGGCTAACCTTCAAATTTTACTTTTAGACTTAAAAATGCAAAATTCTTATAAAAGTTGCGTGTTTTTTTTCGTTCAGTGTATTTTTTCAGAAAGCTCGTCAAATTTCCTACAAGTTTTTCTCTGACTACTTTTTGATGCGATGCAACGGCTTCAAGATACAGCGATATTTAAATTACGAAATGCAAAAATATTTCAAACACTTACGTTCTTCTCAAATGTCAGTATCGAGTGTAACTGGCTCCCTATACACAAAAATGGCTAACATAAGTGTCGGAAAACATGTCCACAAAGTTTCATTGAGATCGGAGAGGGTCGAGAAAAAAGTACCTAAAAAAGTTTGGAGTTGCACTCCAAAATCAAACGATTCGATTTTTTTTTTGAGTTTTTTGAATGAAATGCTAAAATGTTCACAAAATACCATTTATTAAATACTCAAATTATCATAATTTGCATTATGGTTATAAAACGAAGAAAAATTGAGTATTCTATTTCCCACTTTAAGAGTTTCTGGAGTGAAACACTAATATTTTCACGTACCTAATAATGTTTTTGGGTATTTTCAGGAAAAAAAACCTCATAAAAGTGAAAAATCGTACAAAATTTAACTTAGTTTCAAAAATACGGTGTTCTGTAAAAATTTAAGTAAAACACTAAAAAACTCTTATAAGGATAAATAGCAAACAAAATTACGCTTAGTTTTGTATTTAATTGTAAACTACTACAATTTGAGTATTTAAAAAAAAATACGATGATTTGAACAATGAGCACTCTACAAAACAAAATCTAATTAATCTTTAAAACTACGAGAACTTAGCTACTAGGGTATATGGCCCTATTTTGGACCTACTATGCAAAGCGTCAACATATTTCGCATAGTTCTCAGGAACGGTCTAACTAATTTGGCTCGTTTCAGGATTGTTTTGTGCCTTAATTTATGCTTAACAAAGTGTACTATTGAAAATTTAAAATAATTTAACCATTCCATTGTAATAAGCATTTCAAGTAAAACATTTTTTGGATGCTTTTTGGACTTATTGAATGTATTTTGGAGACATCGCTGAACCTATTTTGGACCCACACTCTGATTGGTTGAAATTTGGACAACTCGAATTGCGGCGTGCGGCGGCAACACGCACACTTACAAAAACTCGGTTTGATAAACCAAAGGGCCTATCCACGATTATAATTTGGAAAATATTTATTTCAGAAATTAAACAATTATGATGAAACAATGGATTTGAATTTGAAAACGTGTTTTAATCATATTGAATGGAAACTCACGCATCTTTAGAAGGTCTCTGTCCTATTTACAATTTGCATATTCTTACGACCTAATTGTTCAAGCATTAGAACATAAAAGACAACCCGTTATTACTCGCAATAAAAACACCTTATCTTAACATTAAATGAATGACACAGATACATAACAAGTTACAATGAAAAAAGGTTCTAAATTTTACGCAGAGCTTATGTTCAAATATTATTAAACAATCAAGAAATTTTAAAGGGAGATTATAGCTTGTAACTTGGTGTGAAACTTTCTCATCTGTCATGTTAAACTTTACAGTTGCTTGACAAAAAGATTAACTACATGTTGCACTTTAAAAACAATGTAATATTTCAAAAAAATCTTTGTTTGAATACCAGGGTGCCTTTGATAGTCATAGTTTGTCTTGTTAAAAGCAGATTTGAGGTTTTCAAACATTATTTTTACTTCGAACTTACCATCACTTAGGTTGCTGATATATTTTTTAAGAAAATCATTTATGTCAATACTTAGTTAATTATGTTTATAAGCTTTTTAATATAATACATATAAATTTTAGGTAATATTGTTAAAAATTTAGAACTTTGCCTGAAATTCGTTGAAACTAGTTTTGTTTATTAAATTATGGATTTATATTACATGTATAACTGAATTTAAAGAATGAATCAAAAGTTTTCACATTTTATATGAAATTTGTTTTACTGGAAATGCCTTTAAATTATGAGATTTTTTTAAATTATGTTTCAAAAACAAATAAAATTTAATAATATTTATATTACTTATTTTACCTTTTCCTGGTAGAAGATTGTCCGAAGAATCCGAAAATGCATTCCGTTTTACGATTCAAAATCATGTTCATTGAAAAAATCATGACACGTTGAGAAGATGAAAATAATGCTATTTATCAACATTTTCTTAGTTATAGCACAGACAACAGACGTAGCGGCTAGAACAAAATATTTTGAAAATCGTGTGTAAAAACATGGCTGCCGCATCCTGCTAATCTACTAGCGCCATCTGTTAGCCTATTGCCACTCTCTAAAGCAGCCATGATGGTTTTCTGAGAAGGTGTGTTTGAAAATGCATCACCCAAAAATGTTTAAAAATATATTATTTAAATTTTTCGAGAAAAGAAATAAAAAGGTAAAGATTGTGTTTTTATGCTATAGTAAATCTACTTTAATTATCAATTAACACGATTTACGAGCACATGGATTTTTTTTCATTTAATTATCAATATTAAAAAATAGTCTAATCTGATGGTTTTTTTAACACAGCAACCAAGGCCGCGCTTGAGGCTGTCAAATTTTTGCTGGTTGTGTTTATAAACAAAACCAACAGAGGTGAGCGAAAATAAGGAGGAGACCCGGTGGAAATCGGGAGGATGGGCAAGCGTTTCTTGGAGGATAAAAGATCCGGAACCAGAAACGAAACAATCCGGAACTGTCGAAGAAGGAAAAACAGCAAGGTATGACACGGTAAAGTCTGGATGTCATCGGCGCCGTCAGCAAGAGCTATTATCACGGCCAACCCCGTAAACCTTTTGGCCCCAAACGACCGCATTCCGAAGATTATCTCCGGAACCGACAAACCAGCTACCACGATCATTTCAACGCTCACCTCCAAGGCATCAACATCTTCAACGCCCTCGAAACCCACCCCACCTTCAAGTGACGCCACTTCCGGCGAACCCTCGTCGCCATACCAAAGGCCTGAATCTTGAATGTTCTCCCCGGCGCGTCAGATTCCCCCACCGGATTTCTAGTGTAAGCGATCCTCAAACACCAGAACCAGAACAAACGATTACAAACGTTGAAAACCAACAAAATGAAAGTAGGCGGAAAGCGATATTTTGACAGCGGGCAATGTGTCAGGGCAAAGCGACTGCAGCGCCACAAACGGATTGCCACAACTAAAAAATCTGTAACAATGATTTACACAAGGGAAGAATCGAGCCCAAACGTCTGTTGTCTGTGGTTATAGTTAACTGACTTTTTAAACTTTTCAAAATTTCATGAAAAGATCTTTATGAGGTACTTTGAGCACTTCTCTACCACGGTCAGTATGATTCCATACCATTCCGTACGTATTCAATTTTTACTCTTCATTTTGCGGAAAAATATCAAACCTATCAAAGTCACCCCGGCTATATGTCTCAAATCATAATAATGTTGACATCGCATTAACCTCTTATGCCTATTTTTTTCGAAGATTTTTATTTTTCTAGCTGGTTTAATTGTGTTTCTAACATGATTGACACGGTAAAACTTAAAAATGTAATTTATTATAAACCAACGCTGCCAATGGCGAAAAAAAAATCGTTATACCTATATTTTTAAAAATTATATATAGATAAATATGCAAAAATCAGATAAAACTTACAAAAAATATATTTTCCATATGTATATTTCTCTGATTAGTTTGCAATACGTCTTAAAAGCCATCACGATCTCCGACATATATTTGATTTTTTTTCTGAACCAAACCAAATTTTGTTTGTTTTCCAGTAAAGAGCATTTAAGAGACGTGCAGATGATAATTCAAAGCATTTTTTATTTATAATTCGTAAATTGATCGAGAACAAATCGAAAAATTGATTTGTTTACAACTAGCGCTTAGGATCTTTTTTAAACTAACTCAAGATTTTTTTTAAATTTAATTCATACGACTTTTTCAAAAACCACTCGTAAACGATGTTGACAGCTCCTGTCACGGTGACAGCTGACGATTTAATGAACTAGACCCTTTAGGTTTTTCAATCGTTTCCCCTTCAATTCCAACAGGGTAGCCAGTTTGCATTTTTTGAAGCAAAAATTAAAAATATATGCGGCTAAATTGGTGATAATGATGTTAAGACAAAAATAAATCAACATCAGTTTAAATTTTGGGATACTTTGCAATCGGTCCTAACAATCATCTAAATCTCTAGCATCAATTTGCATTTTAATCGTTTAAAAAACATATTTTCATTGTTTCTGTTAATCATTTGCTTTTTAAAGCTTAGATTTCATTCAAATAATTACAGTAAAGAAATTCAATTCAAAATATTAAGTTAAAAAAAATCAATCAATTTCAATGAAATATCGAAATAAATTGATAAACAAAACTGGCAACACCTTGTTATGCATGTGTTGGTGATAGCCTTGAACCGACGGCAAAGTAGCTCCAAAAACTGATCCAACGCGGCTGATTTGAAAATATATTTTGAAATGAGTTTTTTTCGATAATAGAATAGTTATATCAATAGTTTAGTGACGGAAAACAAGAAAGAATTAAATAAGCAACAGTTACATTGCTCGGAAACCGGACGAAATTGCTTGGTGTCAGTGCAAAACAGAAAAAATCATCAAGGTGTCGCGAGCCAAATCTGATAAGCAACGAGGCCGGAATTTTTGGACCTAATCGATGTGCTAGGAAAATGAAAGGAAGTTCGAATGGCGTTGGAAAAAGTGGCTGAAGAGGCGGAAATAATCAAAAATGTTAACATTTTTGGAAGAGGTAAGATACAAAACGATCCTGCCTACACTTTCTGTTGGTTGGATTCAGTGAATTCGTACTTTAAAAGCCTGAACTAACTCGATTAATAAAAATAGGTCCAAAATAGGTACTAGGTCCAAAATAGGGTCATATACCCTATTTCCATAAACATTTACTACAAAAATTTTAAACTAAGAAGACAACAACTTCTTTGCACACCCGAATAGACGGTAATAACTAAATTCATGCCATTTCAATAACAAATACTGTTAAAATAACAAAAAATGTTGTGGAATATTCTTGCAAAATTCATTTTTGCATAAGAATTTAATAACAGTTTATGTTATCATAACAAAATTTGTTATTGGTCTGATATTGATTGGAAGCCAAAACAACTATGGAACAACATTTTTTGTTATGAAAGAATACCTGGAACTGTTATTGGGATCATCCGATCGTTGTTAAAATAACAAAAAATAATAACAAAGATTTGTTAACAACAACAATCCAATAACAAAAAAAAACCATAACGACGAATAACAAATCTTGTTATAAATAACATAAAATGTTATTGGCCTAGTATTTTCAAATATCAAAAAATGTTATTCCCAAGTTATTTCAGTCTGCTCGGGCAGCAGCTAAAGAAGTTGAGCAGTTCTCTACGGAATCGGTCTTTTTTCTTTAATTTTAATTTTTGTATTTTTTAATCCGGCTGAAACTTTTTTTTGCCTTCGGCATGCCCAAAGAAGCCAATTTGCATCATTAGTTTGTCCATATAATTTTGCCATACAAATTTGGCAGCTGTTCATACAAAAATGATATGTGAAAATTCAAAAATCTATATCTTTTGAAAGAATTTTTTGATCGAGTTGGTGTCTTGGGCAAAGTTGTAGGTTTGGATATGGACTACACTGAAAAAAATGCTACACGGTAAAAAAAATTTTGGTGATTTTTTATTTAACTTTTTGTCACTAAAACTTGATTTGCAAAAAAACACTATTTTTATTTTTTTTTTATTTTTTGATATGTTTTAGAGGACATAAAATGCCAACTTTTCAGAAATTTCCAGAATGGGCAAAAAATCTTTGACCGAGTTATGATTTTTTGAATCAATACTGATTTTTTCAAAAAATCGAAATATCGGTCGCAAAAATTTTTCAACTTCATTTTTCGATGTAAAATCGAATTTGCAATCAAAAAGTACTCCAGTGAAATTTTGATAAAGTGCACCGTTTTCAAGTTATAGCCATTTTTAGGTAACTTTTTTGAAAATTGTCGCAGTTTTTCATTTTTTATAATTAGTGCCCATGTTTGCCCACCTTTGAAAAAAATATTTTTGAAAAGCTGAGAAAATTCGCTATATTTTGCTTTTTCTGATTTTGTTGATACGACCCATAGTTGCTGAGATATTGCTATGCAAAGGCTAAAAAACAGGAAAATTGATGTTTTCTAAGTCTCACCCAAACAACCCAACATTTTCTAATGTCGATATCTCAGCAACTATAGGTCCGATTAACAATGTTAAATCATGAAACATTCGTGAAATTTTCCAATCTTTTCGAAAAAAATATTTTCAAAAATTTAAAATCAAGACTAACATTTCAAATGGGCATAATATTGAATGTTTGGCCCGTCCAGTCCATATCCATACCTACAACTTTGTCGAAGACACCAACTCGATCAAAAAATTCCTTCAAAAGATACAGATTTTTGAATTTTCAAATATATCATTTTTGTATGGACAGCTGCCAAATTTGTATGGAAAATTATATGGACAAACTAATGATGCAAATTGGCTTCTTTGGGCATACCGAAGGCATGAAAAAAGTTTCAGCTGGATACAATAAAAAAAAAATACAAAAAAATCGAATGACCGAAAACTCAGAGAATTGCTCAGTTGTTGCCTTTTTAAACCAAAATTGTCAAACTTACGGACCCAATCCTGAAAAAAATATGTTTGAAAAAATTGTCAAACTTTGAGTTAAATTATTTGGTAGACAGTACTTTAGGGGATGAACAGAAAAATATATCGTTAGATCCCGTAATTTTGAAGATACTAAAAGCTTGGTGCAAAAGATCTGTTTGATGTGCGCCGTTAAAGTGAAAAAAAAAACATACAAAATTTTGCATTGTATTTAACCCAATTTTGAAAATGAAAAAAGGTATTTTGTGAATACTTGAGAATTTTGCAAAAAAAACTCTAATAAAAGTGAAAAAGCATATAAAATTTCTTTAAGTTTAATAATAATATTGCAAATTATGAAAATTTTAGTATTTTTAAACAAAAATAGAATTTTGTAAAAAATTAGGAGGCTTTGAAACTTACATAGAAAATTGACCATGATATGGCTGAATTGAGTCAATTTTAGATTTTTTTCCGTTATCATCGATAAGTTTATCGCCGATAAAATTATCGAAATAACAATAACGATAAATTATCGTTATCGTCTTAACACTAACGATAACCACTATCGCTATCGTTAAAATCTATCAGAAAATTAAAATCATTTTTTTTAAACATTTCTATAGCTTTTGTATGAACGAATTTTAAAACACCAATACACTGTTTATGGTCACATCAAATTAAAAAAATAAAACAATAAAAACAATATAAAGCACGTGAACAAATTTTTGGACATTTTATTCTGGGACACTTTTAAGTGACTTTAAAAAGGAATTTTAAGAAAAATTAACCGTGCACATATTTTTCAAGTATTCTGAGATATTTTTTTAAATTTAATTCATAATCTTGCTTTTGGAAGAAAGATAACACGATTGAAAACTTTAGGAAAAAAAATGTTTCATAAACTCTAAGGCAATTTGCTTGTTTTGAATTTTTGCTTTACTATTTTATAAATAGGCACACAGATTGAAAATTATGCTTTTTTTTCAATCTTTTACCTGTGATTCAAATAACTTATGGTCTAAGCACTTGGCGAAGGCTCAAAATAAATTCAAAATCTGATTAAATTTTGATTACTATTTGAAAAATATTCTAAAATCTGTGTAGTACAGCGGAAAAACGGTTAAACAAGACTGGAAAGACTAAATACAATGATTCATTTCAATGCATGCTTAACTGCATTTAATGTGTTTCTTTTCTGATTATTTTGCAAATTTTGCTTACTCGAAATCTTGATCTCTGGCTCAACAATTTCCTCATCCGAACCCAGATCCACTCCAGCAGCAGCGCCCCTCCCGAAACGATCCAACCCGTCCCGATAAGATACCAAACAGCCGCAATGTCCTCCAACCCCAGAATGCTGTCCTCGTCCCAAAGTGCGTACGCCTGCCTGTCCGACGACACTCGCGAGCCAAAATCCGCCATCCACTTGTTCCACAAGCCAGCCTCGTTGATCCAGCTGGTCACCAACCCCAATCTTCCGTAGTACGTAAAGTGATTCGCCACCGCGTAATACCTCCAACTCCAGTCGAGCATTTCTTCGAGCAGGTAGAATTTGCGCCGAGCTGCCCGGTATCCAAACTCTTCAATTTCCTGACTAATCAGCTGTTTGAGCAGAGTTTCCCCCAGGCTGCAAACGACCATGTAACCGTACTCGCGGTCCATCCGATCGTACCGGAAGTTCTCCACCTCAATCATCCTCCGCAACATGCAACAGCGGCCATCTGCTGCTTGGTACCAACTGGAACCTTGAACTGCAGTTCACTTTTGAGAACTTCATTTACCGATCGCATATCGGGAGTGTACCTCGTTACGGTCATGTAGCGGATCACCTTGATCAGGTAGGCTTCCGATAGGATGAACAGCAGCACCGTACAAGCGAAGCAGTAGAACCGCTTCCAGCGGGGATGTCGGTGATCTGGGGTTGGATCACCAAACAGCAGGATCATCACCAAATTGTTTGGGAATGTATTCGGACAGAACCGGACCAGCAGCAGATCGAGGCACAACACGGCTAGGATCAGCAGCCAGATGTTGAGCTGAAAGGGATGCACCAAGTGGTACACCACGTTCCTGCTCAAGCTCTTCGGTAGCACCAAACACAGTCCGATCTTGTCGAACACGTACATTTGCTCGGCGAACGCGTTGGCAAAGATCGCTCGAGAGATGATCATATCGATGCTTTTGCTAGCCAGATCGCGTTCAACTCTGGCACGATAACTTGAGTACGTAATTTGTTGGTTGGAGGCCATCACGAATCGGTACCGAATCCGGGCACTTCCGAACACCGCCCTGCAGACTTCAATGTCCAGGCCTGTTAGTTCACCTTTGGCCAGCGTTGCGTACGGAGGTCGAGTCCCGATGGTTTGGATGCGAACCTCGTAGTGACTCCAGTCGTGGCGGTCGTCCAGAACATCCGTTAAAGAGGAGTTTGCTGGAAATGTCAGGCGACGTTTATCCACTGGAGTAAGACGATGATACTGGGGAGAACTTGCGGAAATGTCAATCAAAATAATGTTACTGGAAATCGTTGTTTTGAAGGCAAATTCGTGATCTTTTGTAACAGGAGAGTTCACTACAGCAACGAGATATTGCGTCGATAAATTTGCCAGTATCTTAAGCGGTCGAGGTCGTTTCCCGAAAGATTCCAAAGATTTCTTCAAGTGCAGCGCATTTGTTCCATCAAGAAGGAACATAACCTTCCTCTTGACGTTGAGGTTGATTGATTCTTCGTACTTTGGAACAAGGTTTCTCCGTATTTCGTCGAAAATTAGTTCAACCACTGCATCGGAAGTGGGATCGATGACGATGTCCAACGTTCCCTGAGTAACCTGCTGGATGTGTTCGATGATTTTCAGTAACCATCCTGATTTTCCAACTTGCAATTTCTCAAAAGTGACAATTTGACACGAGTGATAGCACAGAAAGCTCAAAGTGAAGAGCACTGAAAACTTCATTGCTATCGACTTATTGAACCAGGAATGAATTACAAATCATGAATCAAAACGGTTTTGTGAACATCAGGATTAATTAGTTTTAGGTAGTTCCATTGAAAACCACTCTCGGTAATAAATTATAATCAATTTCATAATGAAAGTTAAAAGTTTCCATATCACCAAATTACATCTTAATTTCTTGCTCAGAAATCAATCAGGCCTGATTTCTAATAATGTCCATGCCATGCCTCGGTTTGGCACCGCATATGAGGGATGCAAAACCGAAGCGTGCATAACTGAAGCACAGAGCTCATATGATTTTGGATATATGGAAGACATTGGCTAAAATGTAATGAATAAAATCAAACATTTCGAATGTAATGAATTTTGAAACTTTGAAATTTTGAGTATTTTTTAAGAAAATACGTATTTTTTGAAAATTTAGATTGTTGAAAAAAAATTCGAAATTTATTAAAATATCTCGATCATTTGATGTTTTTTTTTTCAAAAATAGTTTTGTGAAAAATTTTGAGTTCTTTCCAAAAATTGTGTTACAGCTTTCAAAATGTATGAAAAATTCCCGATCGTTTGATACCCATAATGAAATAAACTAAAATTTTAAGTGTTTTTTTCAAAAATGTGTAGTTTCGTGAAAATTTTGAGTATTTTCAAAAAAATTATACTATAATCGAAATATGTAAAAAAATCCCAATCATTGCATACCAATGATGAAAAAACCATATTGTGAAAAACTGAAATTTTGAGCATTTTTTCGAAAATACGCAGTTTTGTAAAAGAAATTGAGAATTTTCACAAAATTGTGTTACTGCTTTCAAAATGTATGAAAAAATTCCGATCGTTTGATATCCGTAATGTAATAAACTAAAATTTTGAGTGTTTTTTTTTCAAAAATGTGTAGTTTCGTGAAAATTTTGAGTATTTAAAAAAATATATTCGATGTATATCCCAATCATTTCATACCCATGATGAAAAAAACCCATATTGTAAAAAACTGAAATTTTGAGCATTTTATTTAAAATACGCGTTTTGTAAAAATTGAGCATTTTCACAAAATTGTGTAACAGCTTTCAAAATGTATGAAAAAATCCCGATCGTTTGATATCCATATTGTAATAAACTAAAATTTTGAGTGATTTTTTTTCGAAAATGTGTAGTTTCGTGAAAATTTTGAGTATTTAAAAAAATATACATTCGAAATATATCCCAATCATTTCATACCCATGGTGAAAAAAACCCATATGGTGAAAAACGGAAATTTTTAGCATTTTATCTAAAATGTGCGTTTTGTAAAAAAATTGAGTATTTTCCCGATCCCGATCGTTTGATATCCATACTGTAATAAACTAAAATTTTGAGTATTTTTTTTCGAAAATGTGTAATTTCGTAAACATTTTGAGTATTTTCAAAAAAATTATACTATATTCGAAATATATAAAAAAAATCCCAATCATTTCATACCCATGATGAAGAAAACCCATATTGTGAAAAACTGAAATTTTGAGCATTTTATCTCAAATACGCGTTTTGCAGAAGAAATTGAGTATTTTCACAAGATTGTGTTACAGCTTTCAAAATGTATGCAAAAATCACGATCGCTTGATATCCATATTGCAATAAACTAAAATTTTGTGTGTTTTTTTCGAAAATGTGTAGTTTCGTGAAAATTTTGAGTATTTTCAAAAAAAAAGATACTATATTTGAAATATATAAAAATCCCATACATTTCATACCCATGTTGAAAAAAAAACCCATATTGCGTGAAACTGAAATTTTGAGCAGTTTTTCGAAAATGCGCAGATTTTTCGTGAAGATTTAGAGTATTTTCAAAAAAATAATACTGTATTCGAAAATGATAAAAAAATCCCAAAAATGTCATACCCATGTTGAAAAAAAATGAAGCTTCGGGTATTTTTTTCAAAAATGCATACTTTTGTGAATTTAAAAAAATATTATTATTATATCATTCGAAATGTATAAAAAATTCCGATGATAAGATACCCATATTGTAAAAATTAAATGTAAAAATTTAAAATTAAATTTTGAGTATTTTTTCAAAAATACGAAGTTTTGTGAATAATTTGAAAAACGATTCCAAAACACTATAATTTTTTGATGTAAGTATGATTCAGCGAAATGTGCTAAATTCTTTTTAAAACATCACTTTTCAGACAAACAATGAGATACAGATTTCAAAATTGCTTATTTTTGGTTTTTCTGCAAATTTTCTAAAATTTCTTCGAAACAAAAAAAGTTGTTATCGAAAATGACTTAACAATTTAATTTTATAAAAAGCTCCGATTTTAGGTTGAAATTTTCGATGTTTGTTCAGTTTTTCTAACAATCTAAAAATATTCCTCGAAGGAAACGCATTCTAGATAAACAAATTCAGAGAGCTAAGAAAATTTTCCAAAACTTTCTTTTTTAAGACTTAGTTGATATTTTTTTCAAATTCCCAATCAAGTAAGCCGTAAAACAAATTTTTATGAAGTTTTATTTAAAAACATATTCAAAAAACTTCTAAAGAATCTCTTTCGTTTAAAGAATTGTTTTCAAAATTGCATTCATAATTTATTTTGTAATTTTGACCTGAATATGCTTATAACTTAAGGGGTTACATACATGTAAATCGACAGAAAAGTCAGAGGCTGGTGAAAGCACAAACAAAATTTCATTTAAAATCTGTTTTCAGGGAATTAAAATATACATTTTCATCTATTATCAAAACAATTTTGAAGACATTTGGTTGTATCATTGCCAAGATGTAGCTATTTGAAGTAAGCAGTTTCAAACAACGGGTGTCACGATATCTCAACCCTGCCTTGACCAAATCAGCTCAAAATTTTGGTGAAGACTTTTTAAACCGGCCTTGTGTGTCTGACGAAGGCCGATTTTCAAAAGATTTATTTAAAAAAAAAGATAAAAATATTTTTGTGTTTTTCATATAAAAAATCGTCAGTTTTTGATTTTTGTTTTTTTTTAAGCAAAATTTCAAAATCGGGCTTCGTCATGCACACGGGATAAATCTTTCATTCCTTTGTGGACCATCATTCAGTGAGGTACTCCTGGATTTTAGCTCCTGAAAAGTGCTTAAAAAGTGCAAAAATGCTCAGGGCAAGAAAAAGGGCGGTCCTCACCAGCAGGATCGGCAGATTTGAAGAAGCTAAAGAATGCCGAAGCGCTACCTGCAAAGCCAGGCAGTTTGAGCAAGGACGCTCAAAAATTGTCTGGAAACCAGTTCGCTACCCTCCCTGTGGACGTGAGCGAGAAGGAAGAATTTGAACGACGGGAAAAGTTGCCACCCATTTTTGTGAAAACATCGCACAGTGGTCGGAAACGCAAATTTAGCAGGAATAATTTATTTCCGCTTCAGGGATGCATTTTAGAGCTTCGGTGTCTAAGAAGCGTTTGTTAAAAATGAAATTCTACATCTTTTGGTCAAAACGATATTAGGGTGGTCCAACAATTTCTAAAATTTTCAAAAACTATCTTCGCTTCTAGATGAGATAGAGGTATACTTTCTTCGACAGTATTGTAGTACTAGCCATTTCAAACAACTTTGTCCAAGACACCAAATCTCTATTTCTTAATCTGATCATTTTACAGCATTTTATATGAAAAGCAGTAGGGTGGCCCATCAAAAAAGTTTTTTTATTGCGTATCTTTTTTGTATTATTTTTTGGCAATTTTGGTGTCTTCGGGACATATTTAGAGCATAAAAATACGCGTCTTTCGAAATGTCAACAAAGTCGCTAGGTCATTTTGGTAAAAAGTTACAGCGTTTTTAAAGTTTTTAATAGGCCTTTTTCAAATGTTTGTATCTTTTCGAGGGGGACACAAAAAAATACGCTCCGTAGTGCATCTGAAAGCTCAAAACTTCTTCTTTAATATGAATATAACATCTCAAAAGGGTTTTTCTTAAACCCAAGTTACAGCGATTTAAAAATGGTCATTTTATGAGATTTTATACCATGCTCTATGAGAAAATTTACATGAATATCGCATTAATCAGTATCAAAACTGCTCTTAGTGAGCTCAAATGCAGGTAGAATTGGTTTGTGGACATACGTGGTCAAACCTGGTTTTTGTGGCAACTAGGGTGGTCTTAGATGACCTATGGTGGTTCATATTCGTTCACTCTTATAAGATATGATTTTTTTTTAAATTTGCATAGAAAGAAAAATTAAAAAAAAAACATTTTAACAAAATTCAAATACATAACCTGTTTTAAATAGTAAAGCAGCTGAGGATAAGATATCTGATTAGGGTGGCTCAAATTAATTAGAAAATAAAAAGATTAAATATTAAAGATTTTATTCGTTAGAAAATGTATTTTAACATATTATTATTCCTCTACGTTTTGGTAAATCGTCTTTTATTTGTATTTTTTTTTTAAATAGGATAATACTTTCCATGCATTTTCTTTGACAAAAGGAGTCATTTTGTATAATTAGTATGCCAATACGAGGATCCTTTTCCAATTTATTTCTTTTACCTAAAAATTTAGTACCAGGTTTTACAACACTAGCCTAAAAGATGTTTCCTTACAAATATAACAAATTTTCAGAAATAAAATAAGAGTTTTGGGAAATCAACTTCAATATCAATTTCTAAAGTGTGCATTTTTCCCTGAAACTATTTTAAGGGTTCAAATCATAACCTACAACTTTTTCAAGACGCTAAATCGATAAGAAAAAAACATGATACTTACGAATATTCACATTCCCATTTTGTATGAAACAACTAATGATGCAAAATGGAACCCTTTAACACAGTAAATGCATGTAAAGTTTTATCCTATTAAAAAATACAAATAAAGACGATTTACCAAAACGTAGAGGAATAATAATATGTTAAAATACATTTTCTAACGAATAAAATCTTTAATCTTTAATCTTTTTATTTTCTAATTAATTTGAGCCACCCTAATCAGATATCATATCCTCAGCTGCTTTACTATTTAAAACAGGTTATGTATTTGAATTTTGTTAAAATGTTTTTTTTTTATTTTTCTTTCCATGCGAATTAAAAAAAAATCATATCTTATAAGAATTAATGAATATGAACCACCCTAGGTCAGCTAGGACCACCCTAGTTGCCATAAAAACCAGGTTCGACCACGTTTGTCTACAAACCAATTTTACCTGCATTTGAGCTCACTAAGAGCAGTTTTGATACTGATTAATGCGATATTCATGTAAATTTTCTCATAGAGCATGGTACAAAATCTCATAAAATGACCATTTTTAAATCGCTGTAACTTGGGTTTAAGAAAAACCCTTTTGAGATGTTATATTCATATTAA
Source organism: Culex pipiens pallens (assembly GCF_016801865.2). Lineage (NCBI taxonomy): Eukaryota > Metazoa > Arthropoda > Insecta > Diptera > Culicidae > Culex > Culex pipiens. The sequence goes on from NC_068939.1 coordinate 167,817,679, forward strand.
AGAAGAAGTTTTGAGCTTTCAGATGCACTACGCGTATTTTTTTGTGTCCCCCTCGAAAAGATACAAACATTTGAAAAAGGCCTATTAAAAACTTTAAAAACGCTGTAACTTTTTACCAAAATGACCTAGCGACTTTGTTGACATTTCGAAAGACGCGTATTTTTATGCTCTAAATATGTCCAGAAGACACCAAAATTGCCAAAAATAATACAAAAAAGATACGCAATAAAAACACTTTTTTGATGGGCCACCCTACTGCTTTTCATATAAAATGCTGTAAAATGATCAGATTAAGAGATAGAGATTTGGTGTCTTCGACAAAGTTGTTTGAAATGGCTAGTACTACAATACTGTCGAAGAAAGTATACCTCTATCTCATCTAGAAGTGAAGATAGTTTTTGAAAATTTTAGAAATTGTTGGACCACCCTAATATCGTTTTGACCAAAAGATGTAGAATTTCATTTTTAACAAATGCTTCTTAGACACCGAAGCTCGAAAATGCATCCCTGAAGCGGAAATAAATTATTCCTGCTAAATTTGCGTTTCCGACCACTGTGCATCGTCATCGGATTCGGTGCGAAAGTGGCTGACCGGGTTTATCAAATCTGGTGCTTTACGAGCTTCTATTCGCTTGTGTGCTGATGGACTCAAAATTCTGCTACCTACCAGAAAGGATTACAACTACGTTCGGGATTTCCTGAACAACACAAAGATTGAGTACTACAGCCATGACGATCCAGGTAAACGCCCCATGAAACAGGTCCTCCGAGGCCTGTATGACATGGATGTGAGTGTGCTGAAAGAAGAGCTCAAAACTCTTAAGTTGAACGTGATCGAAGTCTTCAAAATGACGAGACACAACAAGGACATCAAGTATCGTGATCAACTGTACCTGGTTCATCTCGAGAAAGGATCGACAACGCCGTCTGAGCTGAAAGCAGTTCGGGCAATTTTCAACATCATTGTGACTTGGGAACGTTATCGTCCAGTGCACCGTGACGTGACACAATGTTCGAACTGTTTGCAGTTTGGGCATGGTGGAAGTAACTGTTTCATCAAGAGTCGTTGTGCAACCTGCGGAGGTGAGCACAAAACACAAGCTTGCGAAACAATCAACGAGAACATCGAAGCGAAATGCTTCAATTGCGGCAGCGACCATTCGACCAAGAATCGAAGCTGCGCAAAACGTGCTGAGTTTGTAAAAATTCGGCAGCAAGCAACGACGAGGCACCAACCAAATCGTCGCAAAACACCACCAGCATACACGTACGTGGATTTTCCTGCTTTGGCGTCACCTGGAGCAGGATCTGTTCGAGTGGTTCCAAATCTGCAGCCATTGCCGTTGAATCAGCGGCAAAGAGTTGCAGAGAATACAACACCTCCAGGCTTCAGTAAGCAATCGAGGGAAAACCAACTAACATCAACGGGTTTAGGTAGTAGTGACCTGTTTTCACCACAAGAACTTCTGAACATTTTCATCGAGATGACAACAACTCTGCGTGGGTGCAAAACTCGCCAGGAACAAGTAAGAACTCTTGGAGCATTCATCTTAAAATACAGTTCGTAGTTTACTCGTTCTAGTGATTTTGAATATTTCAATGGATTTATTTTTTTTAGTTTTAGGTTAGGATAAGCTGTTAAAGTGATTTTTTTCTCTTTTTTACCCAAATGTGTTCAATTGAATGCAATAATGTAAAACAATTTGAAGCAAATAAATAAATGTGATCAGTTAATAATAACACGAAAAATACAACAAGGATGAAGAGCATTAGGCCATACCACTTATCATGTAAAAGAAATGTAATCATTATAAGAATGTTCAATAAAGACATATTTGATTTAAAAAAAAAAATCAAAATTTCGGGATAAATCTTTAGAGTCTTCACCCCGATTTTCAGCCAATTTGATCCATCCCATCTTGAGATATCGTGGCACCCGTAAATCAACTCGGTGTTTCGAGAAAAACGCTCAGAAAATTTGACAGTCCGTTTTGCGCACGGCAAAATGTTGAGCTGAAAATCGTCTCTTACTCAGTTTAATCATGTAATATCTTCATGAAAGTTTCAGGAGTTATTGAAAATCATCATTTCAGTGGATTCAATAAATTTTCTGTAATATGAAATTTTGTGATTTTCTACATGTATGTAACCCCTTAAATAAAGTGCATTTAAAAAAATGTTTTGTCATTTTCGATTATAAGTTTTATTTGGTATCAAACCACAAATTTTGGATTGTTCATGACCTTGTATGATTGTGTAGGTTTTTTTTTTTTCAAAAATTACCCCAGGAGTCTGAATTGATGCAAAATTGCTAGTTTTTTATTTCAAGCCTTTTGAAGCCTTTTTGCAATCGACAAAAACATCTGGCATTTACTACTTACATAAATAATATTTTCAGGAAAACAAATGGTGTTCTACATCAGATTTAATTTTTTATTTGTCAACTTAATATTGTAAATTAAAAAAAAAACATTTTTCAATATTTAAATATTTGTCAAATACTTTTTTTTGATCATGCAATAAATTTTTAAATCTGTTTTTTTGTGTTTTATAGTGAGTTTCATTTTCACATAGCACTTTTGGATTACCACTTCTAGAGCGTCCAATTTTCCGGGGTTACACATTTCTCGAGAATCGGGAAATTTTCAACCACTTTCCTGGGAATTCCCAGGAAGTTTCAAATTAATTGAAAATTGTTCTGATCTTGGATCTCATTTATATTTTGCAACAGAATCGTAAAGGACAGCGACTTAAATGGTTAAAATAAGTATGAAGATCAATCAATAGCTTGACTTCTGGCTTTTCATGGGCAAGTTTCTAGTTTCTAGTTGCTTCAGAAATTCATATAAGAGCAATTCCAGCCCAAAACAGGAATTTTTCAGGTACTTTTTTCTCGACCCTCTCCGATTTCAATGAAACTTTGTAGACATGTTATCCTACGCTTATATAAGCCATTTTTGTGTATATGGAGCCAGTTCCACACAATAATGACATTTGAGAAGGGCGTAAGTGTTTTAAATATTTTTGTAATTCGGAATTTAAATATTTCTGTATCTCGAAGCCGTTGCATCGTATCAAAAAGTGGTCAAAGACAAACCTGTAGGAAATTTGACGGGCTTTTCGATAAAAATACACTGAAAGAAAAAAACACCCAACTTTTATGAGATTTTTTGATTTTTAAGTTTAAAAGTCAAATTTGAGGGGGAGCCCACGATTTTTTTTCGTTCAAAATTTTTGTGAAGATAGCCTAAGATGTTACAAAAAGACTCACGAAAAATGCAGGATGGAGCAACTCACTTAAAAAAATACAAAAATCATTTACTGAAACTGTTTTTTTGAAAAGTGCTCTAAACGTCAAAATTTTCAAAAACCGAATACGGGAATCGATTCTCCAGACAATTTCACATAAAAGTCTCCATATTGACCATTGTCCTAAGTCCAATCCTTGTGAAGTTACAGCGGTTTTAAAAATAAAAATGTTGAAAAAATAGGTTTTTTGATGGTTTTTGGCAATTTCTATATGACAGACTTGATTTTTCAGTCTCGTAAATATTTTTACCGGAAAGCTCGTCCAATTTCCCATAAGTTTGTCTTTGACCACATTTCAATTGGATGTATGGGCTTACAGATATAAGCTAATTACATTGCTCATAATTGAAAACATCATATTTTTTCAGTGTAGTATAGTAACCTGGATAGTAAATTAGCTTATATCTGTAAGCCCATACATCCAATTGAAATGTGGTCAAAGACAAACTTATGGGAAATTGGACGAGCTTTCCGGTAAAAATATTTACGAGACTGAAAAATCAAGTCTGTCATATAGAAATTGCCAAAAACCATCAAAAAACCTATTTTTTCAACATTTTTATTTTTAAAACCGCTGTAACTTCACAAGGATTGGACTTAGGACAATGGTCAATATGGAGACTTTTATGTAAAATTGTCTAGAGAATCGATTCCCGTATTCGGTTTTTGAAAATTTTGACGTTTAGAGCACTTTTCAAAAAAACAGTTTCAGTAAATGATTTTTGTATTTATTTAGGTGAGTTGCTCCATCCTGCATTTTTCGTGAGTCTTTTTGTAACATCTTAGGCTATCTTCACAAAAATTTTGAACGAAAAAAAATCGTGGGCTCCCCCTCAAATTTGACTTTTAAACTTAAAAATCAAAAAATCTCATAAAAGTTGGGTGTTTTTTTCATTCAGTGTATTTTTATCGAAAAGCCCGTAAAATTTCTTACAAGTTTGTCTTTGACCACTTTTTGATACGATGCAACGGCTTCGAAATACAGAAATATTTAAATTCCGAATTACAAAAATATTTAAAACACTTACGCCCTTCTCAAATGTCATTATCGAGTGGAACTGGCTCCATATACACAAAAATGGCTTATATAAGCGAAGGATAACATGTCTACAAAGTTTCATTGAAATCGGAGAGGGTCGGGTACAACCGATTCCCTATTTGGCATGGAATTGCTCATAATCAGAAATAAATCTTGATAACAAAACTTCTGATCATCTGATTAATTCTATATCTAGAGTTTTTTTTAAAGGTCATAGAAACTTTTATCTTTCATATAGTTAAAGGGCCGATGCATGTCTGCAATAAAGTGAACAAAATCATGTTGAGTTTCTTCAATTATTATTTTTCAGAGCATTTTCAAAAATGGTTCCAAAAAGTTATGAAATTACCAAATATCCCGGGAAACGGGAATTTTTCTTCTGGGGACGGGATATTGAACGCCCTAAAAACTTTTATATAAATAAAAAATATTCTTAAGCATTCTAAAACAAAACAACTGCCAGCCCCTTTGAGGGTTTACTAAGCCCGAACCTCACCCGAAATTGCCAGGAGCCGCCCCAATTTGGCGCTACAGAATGGTGCATTAATGCCTTTTACTAAAACACGAAACTACAAGGGGGGGGGGGGAGGGGGGGGGGCTACTGATCATGCCTGCCATGCAGCACCGAGTTCAGTGTGCGCAGTGTTTTGGGCTGAAGATGGCAAATTAATTTTACGCACGTCCGCACGTAATTACAGATCGTTTCAACTCCAAAACAGCCAACCGAGGGGGGGGGGGGGGCGTCGGTGGTCAGTTGGGTTGGGGGTCGTGGGGGTGTTACCTGAAAACACCTCGTGCGTGATGCGACTCATTCATTATAATTTAGTTGTGAATGTTGGGATTTGCGCTGCCGATGGTAACGAAACGTGAAGCCTCTAGGCATTTCGAGCTGGAGGTTGGTTTGTGTTGTCAAGCAATTAATGCGATTGGTAAACATTTTGTTTAGATATCGGTAGTCGCCACATAAATTAAGTGGGCAATGTTTGGATTCCGTTGAATGAAGCATCATTATCAGCTATAATTGGCACAACATTTTTCAATTAAATAACTAATCAAATAATTTTTTTTGTAGCTAATTCAAATCACAAGGAAAAACTTTAAAATTCAAACTGCTGAAGACATTCGGTGAAGCAAAAAATGAAAGCATAATGCATTTTGTTGCACACTTTCCCAGCAAACACTTGAGAGTTTGAAGTTTTTCCTGCACTTTTCCGTTCGGGCGTCCAACAGAGCCTGCTGAATGCTAATGACGACTGCCAGATGGCACCTTAATGGCAGGGAGAAGATGATTTCGTTTCGTGTGCTGAAATGGGAAAGCTTGCTCTAAACAATTGAGTTTTCTTTTTTTGTTTTCTTATGCTCCACCATCATTTGTGATTCAAACTATCATTTGAGGAGGAAGCTTGAGCTGAAACATAAATTTGTCTTTTCACTTAGCAGTCGTATCGGCGCGCACTTCCTTCATAAAATATTTGCTCTCAGTCCCCAACCTCCTTTCTAAAAATAGCACTTCCGTTTTGCACTATTTACCGAAACGATTAGCTCTGGGACGCCACGAGCAAGCCGCCACCCCCAGCTGACTCAATTTGTACTGTAACTGTCTTCATAATTTTAATTTCTCATCACACCGCGTCTACCCCTTTAATTTATGAAAACATCCCAAAGCTCCGGCCCGACGACGAAGACGGAACCTCTTCCCAGGAATTGGAGCACGATTAAATCCCGGCAAAGACCACGAAACTGCGTGGATACGACACACTGCTGTCAACTTGCCAGCCCGGCAGGTTGTACATAAATTATTCCACGTGGAGTTACTGTGTGGAGTCTCTTTAGCGGGTACATCTTGCACGGACTCTTGGGTTCCGGTTTCGAATTCTGTCTGTTTCAATAAACAGGCAGCGAGCAAGTGCCGCAGTTGTGTTGGTATAGGCTTTTGCCAAAACATTTGCGAGAATTTATTACGACAAGGGAGTTATAGAATTCGGGTGGAGAAAATTAATGATAAAAGTTACGATTATTTTCACCATTTTATATTTTGAATTATTAATGAACTGTAAATATTGAAATTATTTTCGAATCTGCAAAACAAAGCAAGGCCTTTTAATTATTTCAAAACAAACATTTCTCGTTTTTGTAAGTTTACAAGATATTTATAAGTCGATACGTTTTCGCAAATCGATGTTCTTTTTTATTCAATACAACTTTATCCATAATCAGTTTCGGAAAAAAAGATTTTGTGCACTTCAAAAATATACCATGGACATAAATTTTCGGATTATTACCCAGTTTTCAATGTGATTCCTTATAATTTTGGTAAATAATTCTAATGCTATTAAAAAAACGGTCAAATTCAAATTGAGATATCTAAAAACGAACCGAAAAACATGGAGATTGTGAGCAAGTGCAACGTTTTTGAAAGGGAGCAATTCTCTACGAAATCGGAGTTTTTTCTTCAATTTTAATTATTGTATTTTTTAATCCGACTGAAACTTTTTTGGTTAGTATGCCCAAATTTTGCATCATTAGTTTGTCCATATAATTTTCCATACAAATTTGGCAGCTGTCCATAAAAAAATTATGTATGAAAATTCAAAAACCTGTATCTTTTGAAGGAATTTTTTGATCGATTTGGTGTCTTCGACAAAGTTGTAGGTATGGATACGGACTACACTGGAAAAAAATGATACACGGTTAAAAAAATTTAGTGACTTTTTAATTAACTTTTTATCACTAAAACTTGATTTGCAAAAAAAAACTATTTTTAATTTTTTTTATTTTTAAATATGTTTTAGAGGACATAAAATGCCAACTTTTTAGAAATTTCCAGGTTGTGCAAAAAATCTTTGAGCGAATTATGATTTTTTTAATCAAAACTGATTTTTTCAAAAAATCGAAATATTGGTCGCAAAAATTTTTCAACTTCATTTTTCGATGTAAAATCAAATTTGCAATCAAAAAGTACTTCAGTGAAATTTTCATAAAGTGCACCGTTTTCAAGATATAGCCATATTTAGGATTTTTTTTAATAGTCGCAGTTTTCCATTTTTTTAAATAAGTGCACATGTTTGCCCACTTTTGAAAAAAATATTTTTGAAAAACTGAGAAAATTCTCTATATTTTGCTTTTTTGAACTTTGTTGATACGATTCTTAGTTGCTTAGATATTGCCATGCAAAGATTTAAAAACATGAAAATTGATGTTTTCTAAGTCTCACCCAAACAACCTACTATTTCCAATACAGTCGTGCCTCGGTTTAGCACCGCATATGGGGGATACAAAACCGAGGCGTGCATAACCGAGGCACAGAGCTTATGGGATTTTGACTATATGGGAGACATTGGCTATAATTCTATGAATAATCATGCAAACATCAAAAAATTATAGTGTTTTGGAATCGGGATGATGTCAGCTATCCATTAAAATTATTATTTCATGAAATTTTTCACAAAAATTCGTATTTTTCCTGTATTTTGAAAATGCATATTTTTTTCTCTAAAGAAACCAAAAATATATTGTTATTGCAATAAGGGTATGAAATGATCAGGTTTTTTTCATACATTTTGGATGACATACTCCAAACATTTTTAGAAAATACTCCAAATTTTCACAAAATTACGTATTTTCGAAAAAAAATATTCAAAATTTCAATTTTCACAATATGGGTATCAAACGATCGGGATTTTTTCATACATTTCGAATGTAATAACAACATTTTTAGAAAATACTCAAAATTTTCACAAAACTACGTATTTTCGAAAAAAATATTCAAAATTTCAATTTTCACAATATGGGAATCAAACGGTCGGGATTTTTTCATACATTTCGAATGTAATTACAACATTTTTTGAAAATACTCAAAATTTTCACAAAACTACGTATTTTCGAAAAAATACTCAAAATTTCCGTTTTTACAATGTGGGTATCAAACGATCGGGATTTTTTCATACATTTCGAATGTAATAACAACATTTTTAGAAAATACTCAAAATTTTCACAAAACTACGTATTTTTGAAAAAATATTCAAAATTTCAATTTTCACAATATGGGTATCAAACGATCGGGATTTTTTCAAACATTTCGAATGTAATAACAACATTTTTAGAAAATACTCAAAATTTTCACAAAACTACGAATTTTTGAAAAAAGTACTCAAAATTTCCGTTTTTACAATGTGGGTATCAAACGATCGGGATTTTTTTATACATTTTGAGTACTTTTTGAAAATTTCGTAGTTTAGTGAAAATTTTGAGTATTTTCTAAAAATGTTGTTATTACATTCGAAATGTATGAAAAAATCCCGATCGTTCTGTGCTTCAGTTAAGCACTGCAAAGCCGAGGCACGACTGTATCTCCGATTTTCAATGTTAAAATAAAAAAAATTCTTAAAATTTTCCGATTTTTTTTAAAGCAATATTTTTAATTTTTAAAATCAAACAAACATTTCTTAAGGACCAAAAATTAAATATTACGCCTATTTATTTGAAAATTTGATTTTATATAGCAAAATTAAGTTAAAAAATTTTTGCGACCAATATTTAATTTTTTTGAAAAAATCAGTTTTGATTCCAAAATTCATAACTCGGTTATAGATTTTTTGCAAATTCTGGTAATTTTCGAAAAGTTGGGATTTGCTGTCCCCTTAAACATATCAAAAAATTAAAAATTAAAAGTGGTATTTTTTTGCAAATCAATAAAATTTTTATATTTTCATAAATCATTTTTGTAAGAACAGCTGCCAAATTTGTATGGAAAATTATATGGACAAAGTAATGATGCAAATTGGCTTCTTTGGGTATACCGAAGGCACCAAAGAAGTTTCATCCGAATTCAAAAATACAAAAAATCGAATGTTAAAATTTTCTCTAATATTAGCGTTTTTTGCAATTTAAAAAGTTTACTCTTGATTTTAAAATATAATTTATAGACAGGAACAAAAAAAAACACACAAAAGTTTCAATATTTAACATTGACAAGAAAACAATAATTTCCAAAATATCGTTAATTGAAAAAAAGATGATTTTTCAGATTCAGATTATGAAAAATAGAAAAAAAATACACTAAACAATTGCGCAATAGATGCCTCTTTTGTCTTTTAAAACATGTAAAAAAGAAATCAAAATTAAAAGTGACTCATTTTGAAAATTCAACTTGATATGACAAAAAGTAAATTTGAAATTGGGGTTTTCCGCGCAATTATTTTTCTCCAAAGGGATCGTGCATAAACTACGAGGCCTTTCAAAGTGGGACTTCCTGCTTTTTATTGTTTTTAAAATATTTTTTTTAATAGCAATCATAAATATCTTGGAAAATGCATTCTTCACGCAAACCAGACTTCGGTCAAATCTACCGAAATTCTCTGTTAACCCTCTAGAGCCCAATTTTTTTTTCGAGAATATTTATTTTTCCCGTGTTCAGGAGGTCATTTTGAGCAACTTTTGTTCTACGAAAAACTTAACTTCTCTTGATTTATGTTTTTCTTGTTTCATTTTTAGTATTTTAATTTGCATTTATCTTGTTTAGTTTATGTTTGTTTTTGGTAGTTCGCCATTTCGCCTATCTAATTTTTTCATGTTTTTACAGTCACTTTTTCAATTTTTTGTATGTTTTTCACATTTTCTGCCATAGAATCGCTTCATCATCATTTAAATTGCAAAAAATGCGTAGAGGCATAGTCTGGGACACTACAAAATTACTGGATACTTCTTTCTACTGAAAATATAGGAAATGTTAGTAAAAAACACAGCCAAAGTTGACCCCTACCCCTAAAAAATGGCATTTTTAAAAACATTGGCAAAGTCACATAAAACTAGTTAAACTTCCAACCCTTAAATTTTCTAAAATTTCAAAAGTTCTTTTTTCGAATGCTTTTTAGAGATCAAAAATCGATTGAAAAATTGATTTTTGGCAATTTTTTAGATCGAAGCCCGTCTAAAGACGGGGTTATGTTGTAGAGGGTTAATTTATCGGAAATTCTCTGCGTCTCTATCAGAGAATTCTCCGTCAAATTTCCCTCAAAATCGGTCAAATTCATTCGGCCCCGTTTTTGACGTCTCCCTCTATGTATTGTGCACTCACATTCACCGTGCTTTTGATTGTATTAGCGTACATGAAAAATGAATTTTAGTTGCAATCACACCGCTTGGGCAGCCCTGAAATAATAGTTTGACAGTTTGATAACAGTTTGACAACGGTTTTGACATTTCGACATTTTGACATTTTACCCAAATTTTACCTTTTCATTATATACAAATTTCAGTATTCTGACATTTTATTATTTTAACGTGTTAACATTTTTACATTATAAAATAGTAGTTTATGCAACAAGTTGCAAAAAGAGGATTTTTTCAGCACGAGTCGTACATTTATCCAACGAGGTTCACCGAGTTGGATAAATACGAAGAGTGCTGAAAAAATCAAGTTTTGCAACGAGTTCCATACAACATTTTTTGCAATTCCAAAAAACACACACTGAGTGAAATTTTATGTCAAATTTTCATTTTTTTTTTAATAAATCGTTTAAATCAAAAAAAAAGTTGAAAAGTGTTACTTTTCGAAACAAGTGCTGAATAGTTCAACTTTTCAGCACTCATTTGAGTGCTGAAAAGTAGAACTTTTCAGCATTTATTTTGAAAAGTGTTGCTATTCGATTCTGTTATTTTTGGTACAGAAAAGTAGGCTATTTCGTCGTTCAAGAATGACAGGCAAAGTAAGTAGTTTCACGACGGAATTGCCAAAAAATATATTTTGAAATAAATTAATGAATCAGTTTGAAAATAATTATGCAAAAACTTTTTTTTTCTACACAGAAAAAAAAGTTGAATTTTGGAATGTTGAACATGAATATTACCTCTTTTTTGAGTAATGTTACATAAAAAATGTGTAAAAATGTGAACCTGATGAATATTCACCAAAAACTGATAAAAATTCATCATTTTCTGTGGTAAAATTTATCATTTTTTTGCCACAAAATCTGTCACCATTTCCTGTTGAATATTACCATTTTTTTTCTGTGTATTATGTCCCGTAATTTTTGAAAGCCCCTTTCACATAATCTCTGAATGCTCCCTGTTTGACAGATGACGGCTTACGCCGATTCCCACCACTTGAGGCGCTACAATCTTTGGATGAATTTGGGATGAATTGATGTGTACAATACAATAAAATTCTTAAATAAGTCTTTATAAAGCATAACCAGGGGCAGATATCTCAGCGTCAATCAATCAATGATATAAATGACTTAAAAAATAGATGACATAAGAAGACACTTCAGATACACAACAAAATTTAATCTACCTTCTTCTAGGAATCTAATTTAATGTCCTGTCAAAACCGTCACCCGAAAGTGCTGTAATTGATGGAATCAGTCTGACAATTACGCCGCATCACTTCTCCCGAGGTGCTGCTGAATTATGCAGTTGATCAGATTCGATTTTTTCGCTCATTCGCTCCTGCCATCACCAGACACAAAATGGCTGCACCCGAATACACACACACACACCCACGTGTTCAATCAGTGCATTTCCCCCGCCGGAGGCGGGTGTCAAGTTAGGAGGGAGGGGTCAAACTTTCCCCTACACCAACTGCCAACTACGCTCTACCCCCCCGGGGGGGGGGACACGATGAGTTATGGACAGCTCAGTCATCTTCCATAAATATCTAGCTCATTTGTTTTCATTAGCTGGGACGTGAAAATATTTTTCTCTCCGTTTCCCTTCCTTCTGCTGGACTTTGCACAAGCACGGAGGGAAAAATCACGATTTTTATTAATTATTTGATCAATAAAAAGAATGTTTGATAATTTTATTTAAAAAAACGAAATTTCGAAAAAAATTGAGTTTTTTTTTCTCGGAGTGCCCCCTGAAAAGGAAGAGAAAAATAGATAATAATTTTAGTCGTGTCAGCTCTGGCAGGATTTGACGTCGACTGTGAGTTGCTGGCGCTTCTTGTTAATGATGAAAAGTCAGCCGGGAATTAATCTCACGTGGGGAGCAGTGGAATCACGCCGGCGGCATTGTTTGGGGTGGAAATTAGCATCGCCATTACTAAGCTGCTTTGCAATTAATAACTCGTTGTTAGAAGCGAATTATTATACATGCTTATTTTTTTCAATTCAATTTAGTTTCTTCAAAAAAGCTGAGACTTTTTTTTATAATATTGAAAAGGTTCTGCTACATTATTCTACCTTTATGTATTCTTAAGCTCCCACCACCCAATTTGTTTTTCCCAAATCGAGCACCCAAACCAAATTAAGGGAAAGTCTTTTTTCCCCTTAACCACCTCACGCTAATGTAACCTAATTCACGTAACTGCTTAAGCCGCAGCAAACAATTGCTTTTACCGGTTAATCGCATTACCGATTCTGGAGGCAACACACCGGGGCAAGAAAGAACAAGGATTGACGTGAGAAGTTTGTTCTGGATTGTTCGCACCTTTAGACTGGTGGGGAGAGTCCTTTTTTTTGGGACTATTTTATGTTAACAAAATGAAAAACTACATGAGTCTCAGTTTGATTTTTTTTTCGACAAAATAAAATAAATAAAATTGATCAATGACAAATTTTAAAAATGCAAAATAAACCACCTTTACCCCATAAAAACATCCCACCAGCTGCTTTTCCTTCCATTTTACACTTTCCCATCCCGGAAAAAAAAACGAATAGATAAAAAAGAAGGAGCCTCCCAATAGCTCAAGAGCCACTTTGCTATTTATAGCGAGCAAATTTCCTCGCAGGACTCTTATTTTTCTGCCACGATTTTTGCCTTTCCTCGCACTTCTTTCTGTTGGCACTCTCCTGGAGCTGGATTTTTCCTCACCGAGCAAGCAGAATTACATTTAGTATGTATTGTGTTTCCATCCCCCCCCCCCCCCCCCCCCCCCTTCGCACTATTCTACCTCCCCCCAGGCTGACCTTCCCCACCCCACTGTTTGATATGTTTCAGTGGGGTGAGGAGGAGGAGGGGGTTTGCCTCTCGAAAATGTCCTCGTTTCAGCCGCCAATAACAATGCATTCGACTGGTGTGGAGAAAAATGGGGAGCTTTGGGAATAAAATATAATTTTATTTACCTATTTTTGATTTTTTGAAACAAATTAACGTTTTAAAAGTACAACACCTTACAATTACGATGCGAAAAAGAACTTTTTACAGAATTTGTACCATTTTCTAAAACTATGAAATTCTTATAAATATTTATTTTTTGCATTTAGGCCGTTGCAAATACTTTTTTGAAGTTTATTTTAATGAAAAAAGTGTTTTAAAATACATTATACACCTGTCCATTTGTTTTGCCATCATTAGTTTCTAAAATATCTAAGTATTGACGAAAATTTTATTTTTTTGCGAAAAATAACATTTTTGCTGGGCTGGAATTTCATAAAAATTCATTTTTTTACTAAGCAAACATGCTTAATATGATAATCAATGCAGAAAAAAATGCATTTTTGATTGTTTTCAGTTGATTAGATTTCTATTTTCATTGAATTTTTTTGCCTCCTGATTTTTCAGACCAATTTTGAAGGGAGGGGGGGGATACATCAACTTTGAAAAATATTTGCAACTTGTACAATTTTCATCGTTAGAAAATTAATCCTTCATGAGATTTTGTTTTTTGATATTATACTCTTCTCAAAAAGGTCATTAATTAATTTTGTAATGTTCAAAAGTGCAATTCTTAAACAAAATTTACAGAACATTCTAAAGCACACGATTAAATGTAAGGGTTTAACCCCATCGAATGGTCAAAATCATCGCTTTAAAAAATACATATTCGAAATATTGTGATAACTCATGAATGCAAACTCACCAAGTTCATATATCATTTTTTTGTCTCCTCTTCAAATTGGTATAACATTGTTACCCTTTAAAAAGTAATTCTAAAAAGTTACAAAAAAACAAGTAATTGTAAAATTACATTTTTTGTTCTAAATGAAAAAATACCTCTCTCTAAGTTGTTGCAGATTCGGGAAGTAACGTATTCAGGATTGACATTTGGTTTGTGGGGAAAGGGGGGGGGGGGGGGGTTGAGATCGGTCAAGTCTACACACAAGTTTCGGGAAAAATTGCGTTTTTAAAAAATGTTGGGATTTTAATTTTCGTACGGATTTTTATCTGATTTAGTCTCATAGGAGGATCGATCTTCTGAAAAAATAATTTTAAACAGATTTGTAGAGAAATCTCTTACTTAATTAACCCTTTTTAAAGTTTGTAAATCCGATTTGATAGATAAAAGAAATTCGAATTTCAATACAACCACATTTGAGCTGATTTTTGAGTGACAAACAAGGTCAAACGAAGTTCGCATAAAAATGAAGTTTTTCCACACTAGATTTTTTTCATTTCAAAATTCTAATTCATGTCGGTAAAATACAACTTTCTACGAATAAATCTCTTATGGGGTAATGGAGTATCTCGTTTTTCAAAATTTCGCTCCAGCCACGCCGCGGGCTATTCTACTGTCAATAATTTCAGAATACATGAAAAATAAATAAAACAAAGTGTTGTAAAATGCATGACTAACCAGAAATGTTAAGTGTCTTAAATCGAGAAATTTTTTTTGTAACAAATAAAATGAACCAATTTAGAAATTGATCTTTTTTTAGAATGATCTCAAATATTTTGAAAACAATATGGTTTCGATTTTTTCCATAAAAAAAATACCACAAAATGCTTGATAGATTTGTAAAAGATAAACTTCTATGTATCCTTGAAGTTTTCAATTCAAAATATTTATTTATGAATATTTTTCTCTGAAGTAAAATTTGAAATTGAATGAACATAATAATATGAAACGTATTCGAATAAATTACAAACGACTTGACAAGTTTTTTTTTTATAAAAAGTTAAATTTTTAGAAACAATCTTTTTTATATATTTTTTTGGTTTATTTTTAAGTGGAACCAAAACATGAAACAAATTTAAGTTGGCTCTAGTGTCTAACATTTTATACCAGAGATATTTATAACACTTTTTGTGAAGTCTTTTTAGATTGCAATGTATTATAAAAATAAACTTAATTTCGCTCACTCAACTTACTCAACAAACAGACAAAACGCAAAAATAAAATGTATGTTTAAACAAAGAGTGCAGCTAGAAACATTCCACGAAAAAAAAAAACAATATACCGTAAACCGGGATGATTTTGAAAGGTTAAAGTTTTTGTTTTTTTTTTCAAAATGGGATGTACGAAATAAATTCAAACGGAATGGTATGGAGCCATAACGACCGTGGTAGAAAAGTGTTCAAAATATCACAAGAGGTAGTTTTCAACCATTTTTAAAAGCATTGAAAGTTAGTTAACATGAAACATGAAAATGGAAAATTAGTTCGTAGCGGAAAACGGACTGCATTCTGCATTATCGTATTCTATAGACAATTTTACACGAAGAATAGTTTAAATTCGTTTGGAAGTAATAAATTTTATTGGAAATATGGATATTTTTTTGTTCATGCTTCAAAATTAATTTTGGTGACAACAAATTTTGATATTTTTTTGTAAAAAAAATTCTCATGAATTTTGATCAAATTTGGAACTATATATTCCATTATTAACATTTCATAAAAAGTTGTTGAGCATAGTTCAACAAACATTTCAATGATAGATTTTGAAAATAACTTTCAAAATAGCCCTACCATAGTCAACTTGACGTGAATGAACACTTTTTCGCTGAAATTTGTAAGAATCAAAGTGACTATCAAAGTCAACCCAGTTTTAGAAATTAAAATTTTGAACGAACCTATTTTCTAAACCGCTTTTGGATTTTATTGTAAAAACGTGTTTGGAAATGTTGTAACCTACCATTGTTCGTGTTTTCGAAATATAAATCTTGAGAGAAGTTCAAATAATATGAAATATAACTTAATTTAAATTCTATCAAAACAACCAGGTAATTTAGTTTATTCCATAATTTTAAATAAAAATCCCCTTACTCTGAATTACTCAAGACAAACACATTGTTAAAATAGATTTTCTTTCACTAAATTCATTTGATTCAAGATTTTATTCTGGTGAAAATAATTGAGTCATATTCAGCTCCGAAGAAAAAAACAGGTCAAAACAACCAAAGTATTTTTTTTTAAATAGAACTCGTTTGTAAAATGTTGATACATATCATATTTTTTTCTAAATGCATGTTCTAAAATGTTGTTACTTTAAAAGAAACCCTCAAAATTACAGAAAAAACACCTAATCTGAAAAAAAAATTGTTCTAAAAAAAAAATACGCTGTCGGATAATAGACGCTAAGGAAAGTACAATAAATTTCCCTTTTACAGAAGGGTCACGAAAATAGCCGGAGGTTTTTAAACTGTACTTGAAATTTTCAATGCAAATTCATGTTTCAAATAAATTTTACCTACGTAATCAAATGAAGCGTCCAATTTTACATAATATCACAGCAAATAATCCAATGGTTAAATCGCATGCAAAAGCATGCACATCACCTTCGTCAAAAAAGACACTAAATATTACACGCTGCATGTTGTTAAAAACAAAAAAAAAGTTGCAACCGACGGGATTCAAACCCAGCACCAACAGTAAGGACTGGCGCCTTAGCCCGCTCGGCCATCAGACCGACGAAAAATGGAAAGGATAAAAGTATATATGAGCTTGAAATTTCGGTCAAGTAGGTTTCCCATACTGATGAGCTACATATTTCAGGGTGTAATATTACACAGAATTTCATAAAATATTGCAACATTTATATTACACCCAGGCCTTTTACACGCAGCTGGATTACTACTTTATTTGCTGTGTAGTCCCATTGCTTCCAAATGTTTAAAACAAAGTAAATAAGTAAAGCAGCATTACTAACCAATATTCGTTGGGAGGTCATGAGCAGTTTTTAAAAGATTTTTAGGTAGAAAAAGTGTCTGAGAATTTTGATCAAAATTTTGGAATATAAATGAGCAGTTCTCTACGAAATCGATTTTTTTCTTAAATTTTAATTTTTGTATTTTTTAATCCGACTGAAACTTTTTTGGTGCCTTCGGTATGCCCAAAGAAGCCATTTTGCATCATTAGTTTGTCCATAAAATTTTCCATACAAATTTGACAGCTGTCCATACAAAAATGATGTATGAAAATTCAAAAATCTGTATCATTTGAAGGAATTTTTTGATCGGCAAAGTTGTAGGTATGGATACAGACCACACTGAAAAAAAATGATACACTGTAAAAAAAATTTGGTGATTTTTTTATTGGGTAATTCTCTACCAACTCACACGAATCGGGAAAAGTTGCCCTGACCCCTCTTCGATTTGCGTGAAACTTTGTCCTAAGGGGTAACTTTTGTCCCTGATCACGAATCCGAGGTCCGTTTTTTGATATCTCGTGACGGAGGGGCGGTACGACCCCTTCCATTTTTGAACATGCGAAAAAAGAGGTGTTTTTCAATAATTTGCAGCCTGAAACGGTGATGAGATAGAAATTTGGTGTCAAAGGGACTTTTATGTAAAATTAGACGCCCGATTTGATGGCGTACTCAGAATTCCGAAAAAACGTATTTTTCATAAAAAAAACACTAAAAAAGTTTTAAAAATTCTCCCATTTTCCGTTACTCGACTGTAAAAAATGTTGGAAGATTTCATTTTATGGGAAATTTAATGTACTTTTCGAATCTACATTGACCCAGAAGGGTCATTTTTTCATTTAGAACAAAATTTTTCATTTTAAAATTTCGTGTTTTTTCTAACTTTGCAGGGTTATTTTTTAGAGTGTAACAATGTTCTACAAAGTTGTAGAACAGACAATTACAAAAATTTTGATATATAGACATAAGGGGTTTGCTTGTAAACATCACCAGTTATCGCGTTATGTTTCGTTGTCCGTGTCTGTCGCGGGTGACCATGAACGGCCATGATCGATGACGACCAACTTTTTCAAAACTTTTTTTCGTAAAATCACGATAACTCGTGATGTTTATAAGCAAATCCCTTATGTCCATACATCAAAATGTTTGTAATTGTCTGCTCTACAACTTTGTAGAACATTGTTACACTCTAAAAAATAACCCTGCAAAGTTAGAAAAAACACGAAATTTTAAAATGAAAATTTTTGTTCCAAATGAAAAAATGACCCTTCTGGGTCAATGTAGATTCGAAAAGCACATTAAACTTTCCATAAAATGAAATGTTCCAAAATTTTTTGCAGTCGAGTAACGGAAAATGGGAGATTTTTTAAAACGTTTTTTGTGTTTTTTTCGATGAAAAATACGTTTTTTCGGAATTCTGAGTACGCCATCAAATCGGGCGTCTAATTTTACATAAAAGTCCCTTTGACACCAAATTTCTATCTCATCACCGTTTCAGGCTGCAAATTATTGAAAAAGAGGTATTTTTCAAACATTCAATATTACGCCCTTTTAAAATGTTATTCTTGGTTTAAAAATTTTGAAAAAAATGTTTTCGAAAAGATCGAAAAATTTCACAAATGTTTCATATATTAGCATTGAAAATCGAACCATTACTTGCTGAGATATCGACAATAAAAAATCAACATATCAAATTAAAAATAGTTTTTTTTTGCAAATCAAGTTTTAGTGATAAAAAGTTAAATAAAAAAATCATCAATTTTTTTTTACAGTGTATCATTTTTTTTCAGTGTAGTCTGTATCCATACCTACTACTTTGCCGAAGACACCAAATCGATCAAAAAATTCCTTCAAAAGATACAGATTTTTGAATTTTCATACATCATTTTTGTATGGACAGCTGCCAAATTTGTATGGAAAATTTTATGGACAAACTAATGATGCAAAATGGCTTCTTTAGGCATACCGAAGGCACCAAAAAAGTTTCAGTCGGATTAAAAAATACAAAAAAAATCGAATGACCGAAATCCTAGAGAACTGCTCAAATGCAAGAGGATATTAATTTCTAGCAATGAATTGAATCTTAGAAAATCATCCATGTTTCATGCCAAAAAAATGTATATTTTTTTAAAAGAATCTTTTAAAAAAATAAGCAAACGATTTCTATTTCGTCCAAACACTGAATATTGCAAAACATTTTTTTTAACGGAGATATTTAAAACATGTTCACATAAAATGAATCTCTTTAATCCATCGATATGCCTTCTTAGTAAATATTACATAAACTAGACCAGAAAATAAAATATACAAATAATAGTGGACCAAATCTCTCCAAAAGTCATTTATAAATACAAACAATAATGACATGAAAATCTATCTATCAAAAGTCCTGCAGACTTGCAAAAATGATAATTTTGGATGTTCGATTTTTTTACACAATATGCTTAGAAAGTACCTTTTTATTATTAAGTTTAATTGAAATCATGAAAAAAACAAATATAAATTTTACTATAGAACCCAATGGAAAACACAACCAAACGTGTTTTCAAGCAGTAAAACGTGTGGAAAATGTAGAACAAAATAAGAGCAGAGGGACACAGACGGGAAAGTTCGAGGTCAGTACCGAGTCTTGATGGCTCCCCCATCCTGTCGGGTAAACCTTCTGTACAGCATTTTTTCAGTTTATTCGTTTAAAGCTTAGTGTTAAATGTCAGGAATTGATGGATTTAATAAATAAATTTAACAGATTTCAATAAGCAACTCATCCCCAACGACTTTGAACTTCATTATCGCGCACATTTGGGCCAACTTGGCAAACACTTGACGACTCGGTCTCAAATCGGTTCCGCAACATTAGGCGCAAACGTTCGCAAGAAGACGTAGTAGAAGAAGACAAGCTTAATGCGTTGTGTCCTTAAAATTTTTTTAGTTTTATTTATTTTTCGCTTGTTCGGTCCGCCTTAATTTCTCTCCACCACACCAGGACGAACCCAATTGAGCGATAAAATCACCTTTTTATGGGGCGCACCATAACCATAAAGAAGCAGCGCTGCGCCGTGGCCAAACTGGCTGGGCTGGATGGATTCCGGGGCACTGAATTATGGGGGGACGAATTGCAAGTTACTTTCGGGGGGGTGACGTGGGGTGAAACGGGACACTATGTTGGAAAATTTGCGGAAAAGGGTGTGCGTGACTTCCTCATAGTTATAACTTTTTTATTGAACTATAAATTGTTGATCAATTACATTAAAAAAATCAAATTAATTATTTGAAGTAAAGTTAACCCCTGGCAGCCCTAGTCCTGGCTGACAACACTATCGCGTTGTCGGAGTGCTGCTGCTCGCGATTGTAATGGCACTTTTGCTGCAATTATCATTAATATGGAAATGGGTTTCAACTCCAGAGGGCGTCGTCGTCAATGGCGTCGCTAGCAAAAGTCACCATCGCAACAATCGCGAGCGCCAGTTCGCGCCAAAACAATAACAATAACCAAACGGCCATTTGACAGTTGAAAGTCCGAGGGCGTCCCAGAGGGGGAGGTGAGGGTGGTCCGGCGAGACATGGCCCCCTCCCGAACCGTATGTGGTCTAATTGCCGGATCGTGTCCGGTGCCGGCTGCAAGCGCCGTTTGATGGATGGTGCAATCAATATTCGCAATTATCGGCACTCTACGGATGGAAGCGATGCAATGACGTGAGGGTTATTCAATTATTTAGTGCCTGACACTCTTGACGGCCTCTCCCGGCTGGAGACGGCGGCGATGACCTCTGTGTGCAGCTTCTACTTGACAATAGTTGTGGGGAAGCTCTCGGCACAGGGGGTAAATTAATAGTTTATAGAAAAAAAACCTCGGTCTTGAATACAACTTATGTTTTTGATTCGTAAAGTAAAAACAAAATTAATATTTTTTATTTCTGACAGGAGAGTCGGTGTGCACGAGATTAGAACCAGTCGTATATTCAAATAATATCCAGACTCGATTATCCGAAGCCTCAATTATTCAAAAATTTGAATATACGGAGATCGAAGTTTGTATGGGACTTCGAATAATCGAATCATGAACAAAACATTTTTTTTTCGTATATTTTTTTATTTTCTTACTAATAAAACCAGATTTGAGTTCTGCGACCGAATTTGAGTCAAATTTAAATAGTGCCTTGCCTAATAAATCGAAAAGTATTACTTTTCACTACAAGTTCTGAAAATTTGTACTTTTCAGCACTCAAGTGGATGCTATCAAATACTTCTCAATATTCTTATTTTTAGCGATAAAAAGAAGGCCGCCTCGCTATTCGAGAATGACAGGAAAATTAAGGAGCTTCACTAAAGAATTGCGAAAAGTATCTCGTTATAAAAAAGGGAATCGAATAGAACTTAATGGAAATTTAGATAAATAAAAAGCATTGTTTTCGAGGCAAGTCTACTATTGTGCTTTTTGAAGAAAATACAATCTTATGGTGCTTAAAAGAAGATTATTTTCGTTTTTTTACAATCTAACTAAATAAGAAAACGATGCACTTAAAAAATTAGAAGTGCATTTCAATTGCAAAATCTACATTTCAAAAATATTATTAAATATTTATAATTGGGTAATTCTCTACCAACCCACACGAAATCGGGAAAAGTTGCCCCGACACTTCTTCGATTTGCGTGAAACTTTGTCCTAAGGGGTAACTTTTGTCCCTGTTCACGAATTCGAGGTCCGTTTTTTGGTATCTCGTGACGGAGGGGCGGCCTTCCATTTTTGAACATGCGAAAAAAGAGGTGTTTTTCAAAAATTGGCAGCCTGAAACGGTGCTGAAATAGAAATTTGGTATCAAAGGGACTTATAAGGAGTTTGCTTACAATCATCACGAGTTATCGCGATTTTACGAAAAAAAGTTTTAAAAAAGTTACTTTTTGCGTTTCTCTTTGTTTCGTCGTCCGTGTCTGTCACGGGTGACCATGAACGGCCATGATCAACGACGACCAACTTTTTCAAAACTTTTTTTCGTAAAATCGCGATAACTCGTGATGATTGTAGGCAAACCCCGTATGTATATATATCAAAATTTTTGTAATTGTTTGCTCTACTACTTTGTAGAACAGTGTTACACTCTAAAAAATAACCCTGCAAAGTTAGAAAAAAACACGAAATTTTAAAATGAAAAATTTTGTTCTAAATGAAAAAATGACCCTTCTGGGTAAATGTAGATTCGAAAAGTACTTTTTTGCAATTCCGTCGTGAAACTACTTACTTTTCCTGTCATTCTTGAACGATGAAATAGCCTACTTTTCTGTACCAAAAATAACAGAATCGAATAGCAACACTATTCAAAATAAATGCTGAAAAGTTCTACTTTTCAGCACTCAAATGGGTGCTGAAAAGTTGAACTTTTCAGCACTTGTTTCAAAAAGTAACACTTTTCAACATTTTTTTGATTTAAACGATTTATTGACAAAATACATGAAAATTTGACATAAAATTTCACTCAGTGTGTGTTTTTTGGAATTGCAAAAAATGTTGTATGGAACTCGTTGCAAAACTTGATTTTTTCAGCACTCTTCGTATTTATCCAACTCGGTGAACCTCGTTGGATAAATGTACGACTCGTGCTGAAAAAATCCTCTTTTTGCAACTTGTTGCATAAACTACTATAAATTTCCCATAAAATGACATGTTCCAAAATTTTTTACAGTCGAGTTACGGAAAATGGGAGAATTTTTAAAACTTTTTTATTGTTTTTTTCGATGAAAAATACCTTTTTTCAGAATTCTGAGAACGCCATCAAATCGGGCGTCTAATTTTACATAAAAGTCCCTTTGACACCAAATTTCTATCTCATCACCGTTTCAGGCTGCAAATTATTGAAAAACACCTCTTTTTTCGCATGTTCAAAAATGGAAGGGGTCGTACCGCCCCTCCGTCACGAGATATCAAAAAACGGACCTCGGATTCAGTTTCACGCAAATCGAAGAGGGGTCGGGGCAACTGCTGTGTGAGTTGGCGGAGAATTACACAATTCTAATTTTTAGAAAAGAGCTATATATTAGATTAGACGAGAATGAAAAAAAAAACAGATTCTTTATGAATAACTTCGGAATTAATGTATTCTTCGAAATAAAAATCAATTGTTCATACAAATATGTTTTGATGTTTTATTTTCTATTAAAATGATTTTTTTACTTCTTTATTCTTTTGGATAATCAGGGCACTCATATATTTCTAGGAGCTTTAACAATACATAAATAGTTCCTGAAAAGAAATTTTCGACGAATTTTAGTAAAACTTTTCAGCACTGGTATGGTAAAGTATAAATTTTTCCAATCTGTTTTGGTAGAAAAAGTAGGCCGTTTCGTCGCTCAAAAATGACAGGAACAGTAAATAATTTCAAAACGGAATTGAAAATAAAAAGTTTTTGAAAATCCCTCAAAAATAAAAAAAAAAATTATTTTAAAACAGCTTTTTTATTTAATCATGGATTATGTGAGCTGAGTTGTTTTCGGTGACTTTTCCAATGTTTTGAAAAATGTATATTTTATCAGGGCTCAACTTGGGCTGTTTTGTTGTCTGAAATGCTTAAAATAAATACAGACATGCCTCGGTTTAGCGCCGCATAACGTCATGACTCGAAATCCAGACACTTAGTAGCATATCATTTTTGTTAAAGCTGGTAAAAAATCATGTAATAAGTTGGACATGTAGAAATATCATAAGAATGTAGTATAAACAGTCAGTTACAAGAAAATGCATGCAAAATATGTATTTTCTAACAATTTTTCATCAGAATTTTAAAATTAAAATGACTTGTTGTGCTTCGAATCCCGGACACTGATAAAAACTGATTCGAAATCCGGACACTTTTGCTTCGAATTCCGGACACTCGATTTTACTTATGAATCGCACAAATTTGAACTGAAATGTTAGTGAATGGCATTCTTTAGGTCTGAAATAAGCTGTTAACATCAAAACAATCCCTAATTTAAAAAAAATTGCTATAATTTAGGGAAATCGAAACCATAAATTTCTGCTTTGAATTCCCGGTGCTTCGAACGTCTATGAAATATTTCAAGTGAAATGTTTCGCATTTTTGGTAAACTTATAATTTTATTGTATTTAATTGTTTTGGCAATAACTACAGCGTTCAAACAAACTTTAAATGAAAGTTGATGTTACAATTCATCAAATAACACAGCTTTGGCATTCATAATGCGAACTTATATCCAAATAATTGATAAAACAAAATGAGGTGTCCGGGTTTCGAAGCGTCCGGGAATACGAATCATGACGTTATGGGGGATGCAAAACCGAGGCGTGCATAACCGAAACACAGAGCTTATGGAATTCTGGCTATATGGGAGACATTGGCTATAATCGTATGAAACAAACATGAAAATATTATAGTGTTTTGGAATCGGGATGATGTCAGCTATCCATAAAAATTATAATTTCATAAAAATTTTAACAAAAATACGTATTTTTCCCATATTTTGAAAATGCATTTTTTTTCTCTAAAGAAACCAAAAATATATTGTTATTGCTATATGGGTATCAAATGATCAGGATTTTTTCATACATTTTGATTGTAATAACAACATTTTTTTTAAATACTCAAAATTTTCACAAAACTACGTATTTTCGAAAAAATACCCAAAATTTCAGTTTTTACAATATGGGTATCAAATCAGGATCAGGATCATATATTTCGAACGTAATAAAATTTTTTTTGAAAATACTCAAAATTTTCACAAAACTACGTTACTTTGGAAAAAATAATCAAAGTTTCAGTTTTTACAAAATGGGTATCAAACGATTAGAATTTTTTCATACATTTCGAATTTTATAACATTTTTTTTGAAAATATTAAAAAAAATCACAAAATTACGTATTTTCGAAAAAATAATCCAAATTTCCGATTTCACAATATGGGTATCAAACGATCGGGATTTTTTCATACATTTTGAATCTAATAAAAAAAGTTGAAAACACTCAACATTTTCACAAAAATACGTATTTTCGAAAAAAAATAGTCAAAATTTCAGTTTTTACAATATGGGTATCAAACGATCAGGATTTTTTCATACATTTCGAATGTAATAACATTTTTTTTATTACTCAAAATTTTCACAAAACTACGTATTTTCGAAAAAATACTCAAAATTTCAGTTTTTACAATATGGGTATCAAACGATCAGGATTTTTTCATACATTTCGAATGTAATAACATTTTTTTTTAAAGGAACTCAACATTTTCACAAAAATACGCATTTTCGAAAAAATAGTCAAAATTTCAGTTTAAAATTATAAAATCAAAACCTAAAGTTATTTGAAGATTAAAAGTGGCTTTAAAAACTTTTCTGAACATGGCAGAAGTAAAAACATCACAAACTAATTTGAAATTCAAACCGATGGGTCATCACTGCATTGCACAAATCAGGATTTATGTGTCACAACTAGTCGAATAATACAATTTATCAGAGGATCAGACTGATAAATCGCTCGTTTTCCGTTCAAGGCAGCCAACATTGTGTGACCATAGTCAGGCCACGGCCCATCAGACTGACCCATTTCTGCCCAACTTCCGATTTGACTGGTCCCCACCCCACACACTTACATAAATCCTCCCACGTCACACGACAGACGATGAGATCAGTGATAAGGTGTTATTCTTCTCTTCAGCTCGACATGGCGGCAGATAAATGACAGCAAAATACACACAATCGAAGTACACGGTTGGCTACATTAGGGTGGTTCATGAATTTGAAAATCGCTAGCTTGCTTTTCGTCACAGTTGATTGCAAACGTTATTTTTAGCAACCAACACGAAAATAAAAATGAAAGTTGTTTGAATGAAATACCGGCTTTAGTTTGCATAAAGCATGAAGCTGAATGAAATGGATTCCAGCTCTAAATGGAACACACTTCCAGGCTAGAGAGAGAGCGCAGAAGGACACCGGAACCAGAACGACGCCGGCAAGTGGAGATTTTTCTTTGTTCCCGGACTCGCTCCCCCGGAACAGATCCATCAGACTCCGAAATGGGGTCATGCAGCGTCGTCGTCGTTGTTCGGGGTACCCGGGAAATATGGTCCCCCTGGGAAAGGACACATCTCGACTCCGAAACTGGCAGCACTGCATAACGCTTAAATATTACAATATGTGTGTGTGTGATTGTGTTGGATGGTTCCTGGACTGGACAACACAATGGAGGACATCAATCAGCTGCTGGTCCCGCCTGGCCGGGCAACGGGGAAAGGTGTGATAATGGCCACTGAGCTGTCACGTTACTCCGGTGTCCGGCGATCAGCTGCAGGACGGTGCTTTGTCCCAATTCGAGCAGTAGCACGAATTATTGACAAGTTTTCCTGAGTTGAAAATTCATGATCGTATGTTGTATGGATTGGATAGCTACCAAAATTGTATGAAGATATGTATGGACAAACTAAGGATGCAAAATGGCTCCATTGGTCATAGGGCAGCTCTTGAGAAGACGAAACGGCAGATTTTCGAAATTACAAAATTATAGAGGTGGGTGAGTAACTCATACGAAATCGAGAAAAATTGCCCCGACCCCTCTTAAATTTGCATGAAACTTTGTCTTAAAGAGTAACTTTTGTCTCTGATCATGAATCTGAGGTTCGTTTTATGACATCTCACGACGGAGGGGCGGTACGACCCCTTCAGTTTTTGAAAATGCGAAAAATAGGTGTTTTTCAAAAATTTGCAGCCTGATCGAAAAAAACACATAAAAAAATTAAAAACCCCAGCCATCACGAGATATAAAAAAACGGACCTCGGATTAGTGATCAGAGACAAAAGTTACCCCATAGGACAAAGTTTCACGCAAATCGAAGAGGAGTCGGGGCAACTGTTGTGTGAGTTGGCGGAGAATAACCCAATATCTTTTGCCTATTATCTGTTTCAAGATCTGATAACAGATTGGAAAAATACTTTTCAATACCAGTGCTGAAAAGCTTTACTTATCAACACTGAAATGGTTGCTGAAAAGTTAAACTTTTAAGCACTGGTATTGAAAACTTGTTGCAAAAAATGTTTCAGCTTTTGTCGTATAAATGTTCGACTTGTGCTATTTTTTTTATTTTTTTTAGTTGCTTGTTGCATTAACTATCATTTTCAATTTCATTTCAATACGGTTATTCTGTTTCTGTTCTGGCTCTGTTAAAACACATGTGAATGTGTATTTTTTCAGTAATTAATGCTGTATTTGAACTTATTTCTTTCTTTTCAATAATATTAAAATTCACAAGAATAAACCTTTTATTTTCGAATAAAAATAATAAAATTCGACAAAATTTCTTTAAAAAAAACTCTTAATGAGTTATGGAATATATGATAACTATCCAAAAAAATTCAAAAGTTTTAAATAATACTCATTCCCATAGAAAAAAATATCAAACAAATTGTGCAAACAATTGATTTTCATTTTGAAGAATATATGATTTCCGAAGATATTTATTGAATCAGACCATTTTAAGTTCAAATAAAATTAAAAAAAAAACAGATTTTATAAATTATTCTTCATCTTATTTAACATAGAGCAATTCCAGCTCAAATCAGGAATTTTTCTGGTACTTTTGTACCCGACCCTCTCCGATTTCAACGAAACTTTTTAGACATGTTATCCTAGTCCTATATTAGCCATTTTTGTGTATATGGAGCCAATAGTACACGAAAATATCATTTGAGGAGGGCGTAAGGTATTTAATTATTTTTGTAATTTGTAATTTAAAAATTACTGTATCTCGAAGCCGTTGCGTCGTATCAAAAAGTGGTCAAAGACAAACATGTAGGAAATTGGATGGGCTTTCTAAAAAAAATACACTGAAACAAAAATACACGCCACATCTATGAGATTTTATGACTTTTAAGTCTAAAACTTAAATTTAAAGGTGATGTCACGATTTTTTTTTGTTAAAAATTTTTGAGAAAATAGCCTAAAATATAATCAAAAGACTGACGGAAAATGCAAGATGGTATGTCTCTCCTAAAAAAATACAAAAATCATTTACTAAAACTGTGTTGTGAAAAGTGGTCTAAACGTCAAAATTTTTGAAAAACGGTAGTGGGAATCGATTCTCCAGACAATTTTACATAAAAGTCTCCATATTGACCATTGCCCTATGTCCAATCTTTGGGAAAATACAGCGGTTTTAAAAATGAAAATGTTGAAAAAACGGGTTTTGTTGGTGGTTTTTGGCAATTTCTATTTGACAGACTTGGTTTTTCAGTCTCGTAAATATTTTTACCGGAAAGCTCGTCAAATTTCTCATAAGTTTGCCTTTAACAGCTTTTTGATTTATACATGTCGTTTTTATATTTACGTAATCAAATTTATTATCCTGATTTCTACCACACTGAAAAAAATATTCTATTTTCAGTTATAAGCAATGTAATTAAGCTTATATCTGTAAACCCTTACAACCAGCGACCTCGGAATTGGACCGCAAGGAGCTCTGTCATTCTGAAACGGGTCGTTGGAAGCAGCGCGAGGGCTATCACCACCTAATACCCGGGACTGAGATAAGTTGTATCAGCATTCGGCATATACAAAGTCTGATACAAATTATACTTTCCCATAATTTCGCTACCGGTTAGCGGGTATTGGATTGGACCACACACACATATCTGTAAACCCTTACAACCAATTGAAATGCTGTCAAAGGCAAACTTATGGGAAATTAGACGAGCTTTTTGGTAAAAATATTTACGAGACTGAAAACCCAAGTCTGTCATATAGAAATTTCCTAAAACCACAAAAAAACCGTTTTTTCAACATTTTCATTTTTAAAACCGCTGTATCTTCCAAAGGATTAGACAAAGGGCAATGGTCAATATGGAGACTTTTATGTAAAATTGTCTCGAGAATCGATTCCCACTACCGGTTTTTAAAAATTTTGACGTTTAGACCACTTTTCAAAAAAAACAGTTTTAGTAAATGATTTTTATATTTTTTTAGGAGAGACATACCATCCTGCATTTTTCGTCAGTCTTTTGAGGCTATTTCCTCAAAAATTTTGAACGAAAAAAAATCGAGACATCACCTTTAAATTTAAGTTTTAAACTTAAAAATAAAAAAATCTCATAGATGTGGCGTGTATTTTTTCAGAAAGCCCGTTCAATTTCCTAAAAGTTTGTCTTTGACCACTTTTTGATACGACGCAACGGCTTCGAGATACAGTAATTTTTAAATTACAAAATACAAAAATATTTAAATACCTTACGCCCTTCTCAAATGTTATTTTCGAGTACTAATGGCTCCATATACACAAAAATGGCATATATAGGCCTAGGATAACATGTCTACAAAGTTTCATTGAAATCGGAGAGGTTCGGGTACAAAAGTACCAGAAAAATTCCTGATTTGCCTTCACTAACAAATCAACGTTGAACAACAAACCTGTCCATCAAGGATATCAGTTTCATCTAAAAATTGCGCAATTCGTCACCCACCTGGTGCTGTTTCCTTTTTTTGTCCTCACGTATTAGGTGGAACAAACGATGGAAAGCGGTGACTTGAAACTCTACCGACGTGCTGCGAATTTGCTCAATCATGAAGAAAAACGATTGTCGGTTGTTATTTGGGAAATTTCATCGCACATAAAAGGAAAACTGTGCCGGAATGTTTTGCTCGCGGTGTAAATTGGGCAGCAATTTTGAAGTAAGTCTTTGTTTTTGAGTTAGGTCTTATTAAAAACATTTTTTACACCAGATCATCGCCTATAAATTGCTGCGAAATAGAATTGCGTAAAAGAAGCCAATATATTGCCACCGTTTGAAATGGTTCAACGTTGGGAATTTTCCAACCATCCAACCATCATATTGTCTTCATAACATTTTATCGCTAGTGTCAATCGAAGAGTGGCACTCCCTATCGGTTCCTTTCATAATTTAGTAATCCATATTGGAACCGTCGACTGTCTGGACCGCTATATCACACACGTGTACACACTCACACACACACACACACACACACACACACAAACTCGTCTTTAGAGCAAGTCTGAACGTCCTCGAGGGATATTGCTGGAAGGATATTGACTTCAATCGCAGACCCACGGGAAGGTCCTTTAATAACTCTATCTGTCGGGTTATTCCTGAGTTGATATCCTCTGCACTTGCACACACACACACACACACTGAATGCACCACCCCCGGCGGCACCTGATGTGATTAGTTTGGCTTGATATAACGTTGCCGTTGTGCTAGGTTGACGCAAGTCGATCTTGGTAACTTTTGGTTCAGGCGAAATTTCAGGGTGAATTTCTTGAAATTTTTAAATTTAATTACTTTTAAATGCGACAAGATAGCTCAATGGCAACGGATGTGTTCTGATGTGTTCTGGTGCATCAGACGTCTTTGGCTTGAAGACCTTTTCCGGGTTTGAGGGGCGCGCGCGGTTGCAGGCTTGAACGGTTTGCCCGGTGGTGCGGATCGATCAACTCGTGGAGCTCAGTTTCTTGGTATACGGCAATGTAGTGAAATCACCCGGTTAAGACATAATTTTGTACTTTTGCCTTACTCACCTACGGTAAGGCTGCAATAGTGCTCGGATTTTTTTTTGTAAAAACATAACATTAAAATTATTCTGTTCTGTTATCGGTATTATGTCAGCTACCAATTTCAATTAAAGTAACATTTAAATTTGCACAAAAATAATCCGGGGCGTTTGGTACGGTATGTCCACGCATCCTTCCTCCTTTGTAGATTATGTGTCATGTGATCCATATTGAACATTGACAAGAAAGCAAAATTTGCAGACAAAAAATAATTTTGCAATTTTCTGAAGTTTTAACAAGCATTATTTCTCGAAAAAT
The DNA here is from genome assembly GCF_016801865.2 of Culex pipiens pallens. NCBI lineage: Eukaryota > Metazoa > Arthropoda > Insecta > Diptera > Culicidae > Culex > Culex pipiens. The sequence goes on from NC_068939.1 coordinate 167,848,646, forward strand.
TGCTCATGATTTGTTATTGCAATATAAGTAGGGTTAGTGAAATTTCACGATTTCGCGGACAGCGTGAAATCCGCGAAATTTGTCTTTTTCCGCGAAATCCCGTGAAATTTTATGTTTGTGAGAAACTATAACGATTTTTCTCAAAATATTTTATTAAACTCAAATAAGAATAAAAATAATCTTAAGAACTACTGTTCAATTAATAATACATATATATGGTTAGTGAATTTTTGCGATTTGAAATTCTTGTAATTTATTATTTTGTCAAATCGTTTTTTTTTTTTTTTTTCATATAACATTATAATAAATATTTTAATCATAAAGACTATTTGAGTCAATTTGATTAGTTTTAAATTAAAAAGCTTGATATGAACCATTTGAAGAATTGTTCGGATTTTTCAGTTTTTTTAGAAACTAACTTTATTTAGTAATATTTTTATTCGCTGTAGTAAAAAAAAAATACTACAATTTATTGAAAGGTGTAGTTTTGAAAGAAATTAAAAGAATTTAGCTTTGTTTGATTCAAAATAAAATAAAGAGTATTTTATATCTTTGAAATCACCTTTTAAAAATATTTAATATTTTTCTGAGTCCTGTTTATTTGATTTTTTGGATTGATGATTCCCGTAAAAGTTAAGTCTGTATTTTTTTGTATAAAAATTTCGATTTTGCAACCAATTTAATCATTTTTGCTGTTTGATTTTAAATTTAGTTTTAAATTTTTAATAAAAACCTTTAAAAATATTTTGAATGAGCTAATTTTTGCAGAAAATTAAAACTATTTTACTAATTTTGGCTGAACAAGATTGTTGAATCTGGCTTTGATATGAAATTCAATAAAATGTAATCTTAAACAGAAGCAAATCAACGAATTAGCTTTATTAGTCGAATATTAAAAAAGCAGTTCAATAAATTTTGTTTCAAAATATAAATAGAGCCCATCCATAAACCAAGTAGATTTTTTTTTTGAAAATTTGAAGATTTGTTTATGTGTTACATTCAAATTTAGTGAGATTTTTTTTTGTTTATTGAAGAATTATTTATAATGAAGCATAACAAGTAGTTGCTGTATTTTAAATATAAGATTTTGAGAGTAATTTTAACATGTTTACGTTCCGCGAAATTTGCGTGAAATTTGGTGATTTGAAATTGAGGTCCCCGTGAAATTTGCTATTTCCGAGCGTGAAAAATCACTAAGCCTAAATATAAGTATCAAAAAAGCTGGATCGTTTCGATAGTAATAATAAAATTTGATAAAAATGCCAAAATTTTTCACAAGATTACGTATTTTTGAACAATATTCAAAATTTTGATTTTTTTTTTGAATAAAAAAAAATAGCTATCAAATGATCTAGAATTTTTGAAACCTTTCGAAAATGATAACAACATATATTGAAAACACTCAAAATGTTCCCAAAACTTCGTATTATTGACAAAAATACTTAATATGCTTGTTATTGCATAAAAAATATCAAATAATTTATAATTTTCAATTATTTCGAATGTTTGAAACTCTATTTTTTATGAAAATTGCAGAATATCTCAAAACAACGTTAGTTCAAAAAAGTACTCAAATTTTTATTTTTAGCAGAGCACAAAAAACGTTATTCTGGAAAAATCATGATTTTTGAATAAATATTAAACTCAAATGTATGCAAAATTCCCAATCATCTCATACCCATATTTCCATGACTGAAACTTTGAGTTTTTTTTCTAATATACGAAGTTTTGTGAAAACTTTCAAATTGCTTTTCATATTGTAAAAGCTAAAATTCTCAGCACATTTAAGAATTTCTCCAAAGGATTACGAATAGATTAGCTTAAAAAAAAAACATAATTTCGTATTATTTCATTTTCTTGTTCTTCTGCGATCTCATTTAATGAAATTTTATGAAATATTCGAGCCATCAAAAGACAAGGAAATAAAAATCTTGATTCGATTATCAAAAGAGATTTTTTTCCGAGGCTTCTGAGAGATTCTGGACTGTTACTGTTTTTTTTTTGTTCTAAAATTCGTGATACTGTGATTTTTTAAGTACTTAAAACAATATTTTTTCCAATTAAATTCCCAAGTAACATTTTATTCCAAGAGTTCTACAAGAGCTCTTCAAGATAGCTACAGCATAGCAGTTTGGACCGCGGTAGGATAAAACTCTCTTCAAGTACTCTTCCAAACTCCTGAAGAAGTTTTGAAGAGAATTTTATCCTACCGCGGTCCAAACTGCTATGCTGTAGCTATCTTGAAGAGCTCTTGTAGAACTCCTGGAAAAAAATGTTACTTGGGTTTAAATAAAAAAATAACAAGCCATAGTCTCAAGATTTGAATGAAAAAAGGGTTTTAAAAAACTGTAAAAATATTTTTAAAAAAAACACAAAATACCGTATTTCTTGATAAAACTCAAATTAAAAAAAAACAATTTAGTAATCAAACAATCAGGTGTTTTCACTTGTTGAATTGTGAGAACAATAATCTAAAATTTTCTCAAAATAAGATATTTCAAGAAAATACTCAAATTTTCATTATTTTCAACATAATAAAAAAATTAAATTAAAATTTGAAAATAAAATTTAAAAATAAAATTGAAATAACAAGCTATAATCTCAACATTTCAACATCAGCTAAATTTCTACGTCATGTGCGATACTGTTCATCGAAAATTAAAAAAAAATTAAATGATTTTTGAGTAAATCTAAACATACTTAAAATGATCCCTAACACAGCTTAATTTTTTTTTTTCAAAAAACTTCAAAATTTCAATGAAAATATTCGGCACATGAATTTTCATTGAAATATAGATTTTTTTTGAAAAAAAAAAATTTTTTCCTCTGATTTTTCAGGACGATTTTGAGATGGGAGGGGGGTGACAAAAACTTTTAAAAATATTTGAACCAGCCTAACCATATCATTAGGGTAAGTGAAATTTCACGATTTCGCGGACTGCGTGAAATCCGTGAAATTTGTTTTTTTTTTGTGAAATCCCGTAAAATTTCTTGTTTGAGTGAAAACGTAACGATATTTCTCAAAATGATTTATCAAACTTAAATCAAAATAAAAAAATCTTATGAAACGGTGATTTTTTGACGATATCGTAAACGGCGTGAAATTTGTGAAATTTATCAATTTTCTCAATTTTTTTTTTTCAAAATAACAACATAATAAATATTTCATCCGTACAGACTATTTCAGTATTTTTTTTAGTTTACAATTGATAAGCTTGATATTAACCATTTGAAGAATTGTTCAGATTTTTCAGTTTTTTTTAGAAACTTTCTACATTTATTAATATTTTTTTACTAATACAAATTTCACTCCTTTTTAATTTGATAGGTATAGTTAAAAAGAATCAAGCTTTGTTTTATTCTAATTAAAATGAAGATATTTTTAATCTTTGAAATCCACTTTTAAAAATATTTCAGGTTATAATGAGTCCTGTTTGATTTTATAATAATTCCCGTGAAAGTTAAAAAAATACTTTTTTTGTTTTCGTTTTAAATAAAAATTTCAACTTAAAATTATTTTTAATGAGCTAAATGTCGCAAAAAAAAATATTTCACTCATTTTGGCTGGACAAGATTGTTAAATATTGCTTTGATATGAATTTCAATAAAATGAAGCAATTATTAGTAGAATACAAAAAAAAGTAGTTCAATAAATGAGAATACATAATGAAGCATAAAAAGTAGTTTCTTTTAACATTATTCACGTGCCGTGAAATTGGCGTGAAATTTGGTGTTTTGAAATTGAGGTCCCCGTGAAATTTGCAATTTTCGAGCGTGAAAAATCACTAAGCCTACATATCGTGAATATCAAAGTTTGAACATTTTTATAAAATACGGTATTTTTTTAAAACACTTACATAATTTGTATCTATTGGTACCCTTACTGGAAATTATCAAAATTTGAGTACATTCTTAAAATAAAGTATTTTGTGAAAATTTCCTCTTGCACTCGAGAATGACATTTGAGAAGGTCGTAAGTTAATGAAACATTTTTGTTTTTCGTAATTTAAATATTGCTGTATCTCGAAACCATTGCTTCATTTCAAAATGTGGTCAAAGAAAAACTTGTAGTAAATTTGGCTGCCTGCAAGACGGTATGTCTGTCCTTTAAAAAAATACAAAAATAATTCAAATAAATCACACTATTTCTCATGATTTCTCCTATGTAACGTCCTTCCACCCTACAAAAGCATCTACAAGCTCTTCTGTTCGCCCTTCTCCTGCCAATTCCCCTTCTTCACTTCCCAGACCCGTTCCCTGCTTGCAGAGTCGTGTTTTATGATGGGAATGAAAAGCATCAAACACACACACACACGAACGGCACATGGCTCATAAAGCTATCTGGGACACAGTTGAAAAGTCAAAGTAATTTTCCGAATCATTGCCTCGACTTTCCCTACCTTCTCTATCCTCCATATCCCCATGCCACCACCAAACTAACCTGCAGCTGGTGGTGGTGATGGGAAAATGGGAAAAATCCTCCCACGTGTGTGTGTGTGCACACGTGTGCAGTACAGTATGACGAGGAACATCGTGCACTTTGAGCAAGCAGGTTCGATCCCTGGTTGCGGAAAGATTTTTTTTTTCTCAAAGGTGTCTCAAAAGCACGAACCCACTGTACCATGCAGCATCAGTGTGACAGCAAACGACTCTAACTCTCCGGCATGTCAGTTGCATCGACCGACGTTGGCACAACAACTTGTTCCGAGCACTGGGAATTGTGGCAAAACGGAGAACGGGACCGGCCTTTGATGGCAGCTCCCGGACTCCCCGAGTCCTGAGTCAGTTTTGTGTAGCCGAGAGGCGTCAGGAGCACTATTTTATTATCGAAAGTCGGTTAACCGAACCGGATGTGGGAAGTTCCCTGATGGGAATATGCTGCTGCTGCTGCTGCTGCTGAACCCAACAGAACTCAGGCTCAGGCTGTCTGAGCCAGTCGGGCAGGCTGGCAGGGTTTTCACAGATATTTTACGAGCAGCTGCAGCGCACCTGTGTGACGAAGGGGGTGTAATTTTCACCTGTACTGCGCACTGTTGCTATGGGAGGTAATTTTAGTTGGGATACGAGTGCAGCAGGTTATTTGCCGGAATCTACCTGGAATGAACCTTGACCTGACAACAGCAATGGGAACAGTTTTGAGAAAATTGTGGAGTGGTATAATTAAGTATTTTGAACCGACTTGAGTCCAAAAGCTTAACAAATGTTTGTATATTTGTATAAGCAGTGGAATGTTACCTTATCCATGTTAAGGTACAAGGAAAAAGTCAATTCTAGAAATCATGAATTTGAAACCCACGAAGCAGCTGCAGCGGAAAGATGGCATATTCACGTTTATAATGCAAATGTGCCATAGTCATGAATAAATTCCTTCGTGGTTCTCAAATTCAGGAACACAATCCACGATTACGGGAATTGATCTTTTTTTGTGTAGTTCCAAAAAATAAAAATTTCGGAAAATTAGCAGAACTAATATTGTCAAAAAATAATACCTCATTTTAGTTTTTACCTATTTTAACTCTCTTAGGACGCAACTCAATAACCTTTTAGGGGGGCTTTACATGGATAGAAATCTTGTAAACATATCCGGTAACTCTATGTTTTCGAATTCGTAAACATTGAAATGTTTTCAAAATCGTCAAAGTTTTTCTCGATTTCGATGTAATTGTTGTTAAAAATCGACAATATTGTTGTTCGAAATCGGAAAAAAATGTCGACGATTTTGGAAACATTCCAATATTTACGAATTCGAAAGCATAGAGTTACCGAACATGTTTACAGGATTTCTATCCGTGTAATAAAAAATGGGTAATTCTCTACAAACTCACACGAAATCGGGACCCCTTTTCGATTTGCGTGAAACTTTGTCCTATGGGGTAACTTTTGTCCCTGATCACGAATCCGAGGTCCGTTTTTTGATATCTCGTGACGGAGGGGCGGTACGACCCCTTCCATTTTTGAACATGCGAAAAAAGAGGTGTTTTTCAATAATTTGCAGCCTGAAACGGTGATGAGATAGAAATTTGGTGTTAAAGGGACTTTTATGTAAAATTATACGCCCGATTTGATGGCGTACTCAGAATTCCGAAAAAAACGTATTTTTCATCGAAAAAAAACACTTAAAAAGTTTTAAAAATTCTCCCATTTTCCGTTACTCGACTGTAAATTTTTTTGTCATTTTATGGGAAATTTAATGTGCTTTTCGAATCTACATTGACCCAGAAGGGTCATTTTTTCATTTAGAACAAAATTTTTCATTTTAAAATTTCGTGTTTTTTCTAACTTTACAGGGTTACACTCTAAGTGTAACAATGTTCTACAAAGTTGTAGAGCAGACAATTAAAAAAAAAATGATTTATAGACATAAGGGGTTTGCTAATAAACATCACGAGTTATCGCGATTTTACGAAAAAAAAGTTTTGAAAAAGTTATTTTTTGCGTTTCTTTTTGTTTCGTCGTCCGTGTCTGTCGCGGGTGACCATGAACGGCTATGATCGATGACGACCAACTTTTTCAAAACTTTTTTTCGTAAAATCGCGATAACTCGTGATGTTTATTAGCAAACCCCTTATGTCTGTACATCAAAATTTTTGTAATTGTCTGCTCTACAACTTTGTAGAACATTGTTACACTCTAAAAAATAACCCTGCATAGTTAGAAAAAACACGAAATTTTAAAATGAAAAATTTTGTTCTAAATGAAAAAATGACCCTTCTGGGTCAATGTAGATTCGAAAAGTACATTAAATTTCCCATACAATGACATGTTCCAAATTTTTTACAGTCGAGAAACGGAAAATGGGAGAAGTTTTAAAACTTTTTTAGTGTTTTTTTCGATGAAAAATAGGTTTTTTCGGAATTCTGAGTACGCCATCAAATCGGGCGTCTAATTTCACATAAAAGTCCCTTTGACACCAAATTTCTATCTCATCACCGTTTCAGGCTGCAAATTATTGAAAAACACCTCTTTTTTCGCATGTTCAAAAATGAAAGGGGTCGTACCGCCCCTCCGTCACGAGATATCAAAAAACGGACCTCGGATTCGAGACAAAAGTTACCCCTTAGGACAAAGTTTCATGCAAATCGAAGAGGGGTCGGGGCAACTGCTGTGTGAGTTGGCGGAGAATTACCCAAATAGTTTTGAGGATCAAAAAGTCAAACCTGACAATTCAAAAAGTCGTATAAAACATTGAAATGTCTTTTTGACCGTGCCTGGACCAGATGTGTGACAAATGCTCGAAGGATATAAGGTCGAATGAACAAAAGGTCTAATGTCAAAAGTTGGAAATACATAAGGGACCATCCACAAACCACATGGACACTTTTTTGGAAATGTCAACCCCCCACCCTCCCCTCCCCCACGTGGATAATTGTTCATACAAAAAAAACTTTTTTGTATGGAGCGTGAACAATCGGGCCTAACATTGAATATTACGGCCATTTAAAATGCTAGTCTTGATTTAAAAAATTTAAAAAAAAATCGAAAAGATCGGGAATTTCACAAATGTTTCATGTTTTAACATTGAAAATCGGACCATTATTTGCTGAGATATCGTCATTAGAAAATGGTGAGTTGTTTGGGTGAGCTTTAGAAAACTTCAATTTTCGTGTTTCTTTTTCTTAAAGCGGTTCTATCTCAGCAACCCAAGGTCCAATCTTCAATGTCTCTTACACAATTATGTAGCAAATTTTCTGAACATTTAAAAAAAAATATTTTTAGAAATGGTCACTCATGGTCACTATTTTTAAAAATTGAAAAACTGCAAATATTTCGCTGAAATCAAACTTTAAGTGGCTATATCTTGAAAACGGAGCTCTTTATCAAAAAATCTGTAAAGTACTTTTCGATTGCAAATTCAATTTTGCATTAAAAAAAAATGCCAAACTTGTTTTTGCATGAAACTTCGATTTTTTTTTCCATAAATCACTATTTTTCAAAAAATCATAACTCGACGGCAAATTTCTTGACCATGTTTCTCTATGGCTCAAAAGTTGCGGATTTTTGTCCCCTAAAACATATCAAAAAATCTCGAAAATCAAAAAAATACGTATTTTGGGAAATTGAGTTTTAGTAAAATAAAGTTGATTAAAAAATCTGCAATTTTTTTTTCCGTGTGCCTATTTTTTTTCTCAAAAATCCTCAACAATACCTACAACTTTGCCCAAGACACCAAATTGATCAGAAAATTCAGTCAAAAGTAACAGCTGTTTGAATATTTACATACCATTTTTGTATGGACAATTGCCAAAATTGTATGGAGACTTGTATGGGTGAACCAATCACGCAAAATAGCTTATTTGGTCATAGGGAAGGCCCCCACAAAGTTTGAGTCAAATAAAAAAATACAAAAAATAAAAATGGTCGAATTCGGCCGATTTCGTAGTGAGTAGCTCTTCTTAATTGTCCTTAAAATCCTGAAAAATTTAATAGTCTACCAAATTTGAGCAGCTCTTAAAAAAAATTGTGAGTTTATGATTGTTCAAAAGCAATCTATTCTCTCTATTTGTAATATTTTTTTGAGTTTTTCCATTTCATTCCAAATGACTAGTTTTTTAAGTCCAACTTCTTAAATTAGTTTTTTTTTTCTAAAATTTGTTGTGAATTTTTATTAACATTTTAGGGGATTTTTTCATAATGGATTTTTTCTCATGATTTCTTGATAGTTGCAATATGTTATTTTCAAATGTCAAATAAAACATTCTAGAATATTGTTGAGTTTTTCAGTTTTTTTTATTTCCATTCTGTCGTTTGACAGAAATTTTTGCAATTTTTGAAAAAAAGGCTTCCTTCTTAAAAATATTTGGTCAGTTTATTCACTAAAAACAAAAAACAAACTATTCTTGCTTGGTGTTTTTTGTGTGTATTTCTCCATTCTTTCAAACATGAATAACATAAACAAGACTAACATTTCAACAGGGCAAAACATTTAATATTACGCTCTTTTGAAATTCAAAAATTTGGCTTGATTCAAAATATTCAAAAATACGTTTTCAAAAAGATCTGATAATTTCACGAATGTATATTTTTTTAAAACATTTATTAGTTGCTGAGATATCGGCATTAGAAAATGGAGGGTTGTTTGAGTAAGACTTAGAAAATTTAAGTTTTCTTGAATCTTTTTCTTTAAGCCGCTGTTTCTCAGCAACCAGAGGTCTAGTCTTCAATGTCTCTTAGACAATTTTATAGCAAATTTTCTGAAACTTTCAAAAAGATACTTTCAGAAATGGTCACTCATGCTCATTATTTTTACAAATCGAAAAACTGCAAATATATCACTTAAATCTAACTTTCCTCGGAAAAGCAAAACCACAACCGTACGATCAGCGATGGAATAATCATCATCAAAAGAAAATCTTTGGATGTTCATCAAGAGAAAAAATCCAAATGGAGCATGCTCTCCTCTCTCGCGCACGAAAGATCGGTAAAAAAAATTGAAAAATGACCTGTAACATTTTGTAGATGGGCAATGTGTGTAAACAAAGTGAAATAAATGACTTTAAGTGGTCCTGACAAGGAAATTAAAAAAAAATCATCAGTAGATTGATTTTCTTGGAGAATTTCGGGAGCGATTTTCTTTTGCGTGATTTGCCTCCTCTCTCTTTCGCGGGTGAAGAAAATTCGCAAGCGAAATTGATTTTTTCGCGATTATTCCATCCCTGCGTACGATTGATATTTCTGAATTTCTGCAGCAGCAATGAAC